>NW_004798286.1:145774-193310 GCF_000002075.1 Aplysia californica | reverse complement strand
TATCGGTCCGAGATTCTCCATTGAGAGATATTAAAAATGGGAAAATTATGAATTCCTAAGGTTGAGACATAGGCAAAGTCAGTCTGCTGGTCCGGTATTCTTCAATCTTACCGAGTCTAGATCTAGATCTAGATTTAGACTAGACGGTGATCTTATAGTTCTTTCGTTAAAGTCCACCTCCGATTTGTTTACATCCAGAGAAGAAATCTGAAAGTCTTGTTGATGACCAAATCAAATAGGCAACGCAAAGAACGAGGCAAGGATGCAACCTAACTGCAAAACATCAAATTATCAGTGCTTTACTTTCACTCTTCGGTATTTTTACGGAAATCCGTACTTTCTGCTAGATCTAGGTCTGTACTTGTTTCTCCATTATTATCAACTCCCTCCGTAAAAAAACAGCGACTGCGTAGGACTACCGAAATTCCGTAGCAAAAGATCCGTACTCGCCTTCTTCTCATATCGTCTTGTATAAGTTACGGATATTTACGGTTATTCTCTACTCTAGGCAATAGCTTATGTGAGCAATTGCCAAAACGTAAGACTCTCTTGAGATTCAGTGGTGCAAAAAAATTTGTCTTACCAATTTGACTCCCTTTTCTGTCAGTCACAGATTGACATTTAGTGCTCATTCAAATCTCAAATTCCTAGAGTATCAGAGCAAGGAGATGTAGGGTTTTGGAGATATGGATCTATTGGTTTGGCAACCACTGTATTTCTTGTAACATGTAACAGTGATGACAAAAACAGATAATTATATAAGCTGCAAGGCAAATTATGGACTTTAAATTCCATTTGTTTAGTAAACGAAGACTTTGTACACTTTGAACTCCGTTCATAATGGTAATATGAATGACAAGCTTTGTAACAATGACGCAGTGCACAGAACATGTCAATGTACAAGAAAGGACACACATTGGTCATTATCATTGACAACACATCACAACAGTGAAAGGCTGTACAAATACAGTTATCAAAGCCTCAGTACCAGAAAAACACCATGTATGTGTGTAAAACAATTTTTAAACTAATATAATGTCTAATATGTGGACTGGGGTGTCTGTGGACTGCCTGCCCACCCTGAGAAGGGGCCATTCATTTTGAGGATATGAGGGTACAAGGAGAAGGACTTGTACATACAGTGATGACAAACATGACTTGTACTTAACCCTTAGAGTGCTGATCGCGACCACCGGTCGTGACGGCCCGAACTTCCGTTAAGTGCTGATCGCGACCGCCGGTCGCGATAGACATCACGATATACAAAAAGAACGAATCAAGTACTAATTTTTATACTGCTGGCTGGTAGGCTACGCAGAATTGATTTCGGTCGCCATTTTTCTTGTCACGGGTTTCGATTGAGGCGCAAGGAGTTTTTTTTTTACACTTTGAAGTCAAGTGACAGTGAAGTCTGAAAATTCGCGATGGCGACCTGCGACAAACATGAAAATACTATTGCATCAGATTCAGATGAAGATGTTCCGTGTATTTTCCTTGAATCGGAAGATGATTTCGAGGGTTTTGATGCTAGAGCTAACACTTTGTGGAATATAACGTAGGCCTACGAAGCATCCAGACTCTGTTCTAGATTTCTGGAGAACTAATGAATGGGCAGTTTTTATTTGACAGTCATTTCCAACACCACTACTACAACAATAACTTCACAAAATACTTTTTGCTTCACATATTCTTAAAGAACTTTCAATATTCTAAAACTTTTATTCTTACCTTTATTAGAAATTTTGACAAATAAAAAAGTTATTAGCCAAAAAAAAAGCGTATGTGCAAACAGCGTTTTTCCAAAATATATTCAGCACAGAGGGAAAATATAAGGGGAAAGAACTCTAAGTCAGCGCTCTAAGGGTTAACAATGATGACACAAAGGCTAAATCTATAACCACAGAAATGACCCATCTCTTGAAGTTTGTTCACACATCACTCTTGATCCAGGAATCCAGTGTGAACACTGCAATTTCTCTAAAATATTCAACAAAGTAGCCTAAAAACACGCAAAACAGTCCTGTACGTCACATTCAACGTAAGATTCTTGTGCGTCACCGAACGCTGACAGAAATGACTACTTTCGTTTTTCTCTTTCCCCCGTTGCTTCCGCTGTTCTGGGGAAGCGGGTAAGGGGAAGTCACTCGAGAAAACAATTATATCCGGGCACTGTTGATGACCTGTTCAAAACAAAAGTGGGCTGAAATTCGAACTTCCGGCACATCACAAGGTGACGACAATCAAGGCGAATGTTAAACAGCCGACCGAAATCGTAGATCTAGGAACCCGATGTTCCTTTCGCACATTGCGGCTTTTGAAGTATTGAATAAACGACGAAAAGCAAAAACATTTTACCAGCTACGGTGATTCTACTGAAAAATAATGGTGTTTTCTGAAACACCTAGTCCATGACGACATGACTGACGCACAAGTGATCCGAATTGTTCGTTTATTTGCAAACAAATAAACCGATTTCTTGAGCTAGTTAACCTTTCTCGATGACAAATAGCATAGGATCAAAGCACACGTAAAAAAAAACCCCACCAAAAAACACTAAATTTTGGACATTCTTGGAAGGTTGCATTGATGTGCTTGAAATGACAGTCCGGGAATCACTAAAAGACGAACATTTTTGGCACAAAATTTACAACAAGATTGTAAAGCTGAACATGGGGTCTGAAACTGCTAATGCAGGTTCTACATCCTTTTGACATGTGTGTATATAAGTTTTGGAGGAATAAATACTGATGCATCACATTTTTATGCACACTAATGTGAGATGTGTGTGTTTTTCCCCACGTTTTGGCAATGGCTCATGTAAATAGAAACCTGCCAGATTGCACATTTCCTGCTATCGGCCATTATTCCGCTATGCCTCCATGCATTCATTGTGAGTTGGTTGGCAGTACATTTTTTTACCTGCAGATTGATCAAAATCACTTTCCTCCTTTCTATCATTCCTTCATTCCGTCTGTCTATCTTCGGATTGTCGCCGCGGCTGGAAAATCTGTGCGTTAATCAAGTATATTTACTTTTGGTCTAATTGCTGTCAGAAAGTAACTTTTTTTTGCAAATTTATTATAATATATAGATCTATAAAAATTATCGATGCGAAGATTCTACGGCACGGGAACACGATAAAGGCAGCGATGAAAGAAATGTATACCAAAACTACTGAAATCAAGAATAATTCGAAGTGGTGTTCCGACGTTGTGACATGCGACATTCAGGCGTGAAAATTGAGGAAAATTAGGGTATATGTGTAACTGTATTGTAAAGGTAATACATATATCCAGGTTTGCATTCTATCAATGGTACAATGACAAATTAATTGAATTATAGCAATGGAAGGGGAACCTGCTTTTAACCATTGCCATCAATGGAAAGATATTTTGGTGAGAAAATCAAACAAGACAAAATCTTGGTGAAAAAAATAGGTAGTATGGGTTGTTGGCAATCTCTTCAAACAGGCTCCCAAATGCCATTTTCAACCCTCTAAAAGTACTAAATTTCAATTTCTTCGGGGGCTTCGCCACCTGAACCCCCACCGGGACGCTGTCCCTGGACCCTGCTGGGGGCCTCCTCACGGAAGAAGACAAAAATAGATGGTGGAAATACTTCATCTATATTTGGGCCAATCACATAGGTGTGCTAGGCGCTCGCTGTAGCTTCATGCCTTAACGAGAACCATCCTGGAAGTGGGAAGGGGCTTGGCACGATTTTCTACCTCTAGACTCCAAGGTTAAGGTGTGGTGCCAAGCCCCTTCGAGGTAGTCCCAAACTAGAAATAAGAATCATCATGCATGGCATTCAAGGAATCGCATCATGCTCAAATCTTAATTCCCTGGCCACAGTTGGAAATGATAATTTGAGATTTAATTAATTTTTTGTTGTTT
The DNA here is from genome assembly GCF_000002075.1 of Aplysia californica. NCBI lineage: Eukaryota > Metazoa > Mollusca > Gastropoda > Aplysiida > Aplysiidae > Aplysia > Aplysia californica. Next base: position 189,414 of record NW_004798286.1, on the reverse strand, counting down.
GAGACAAAAGGACATTATATATCTACCCTGTAACGACCAACAAACACAAAGAAAGCCGGACCTAGCCCGGCTTATAGTCCCTAGCCCAACCCTGACCCTCCCTTGCCTTAACCAGTGGTTGCTTGTTACAGAATACCTCCCTTTAGGGCTATTTCTGGTAAGTTGCATTTCCATATATGGTCTTGAGATAAGACTACAGTCAGTTACTGCTGCTCTTCTATGTATATATATATATTTTTTAAAATTACTAACTGAACTTCGTTGTGACCCTTTTTACCTGAATCTACAAAATCTGAATAAAGCGTGCTAAACCAAAAAACTGGAAGGATTTCCATAACGTAAGATATATGAAATCCAGATTATAATCCTAACCCTAACCTTCAAGCTAAAACCCTAGCTTATATTCGGGGGGGGGGGGGAATGTATGATCTTAGGCAAACGGTATTTTACCTGAAGCATCAAGGGAAAAATCTATGTTACCTCATGATCAGGCCCACAATTGTTAAAATGATCTCCCCTTACTTTGAAATGAGCTGACTAGCAAAGAGTGGTTAATCTTGATGACCAATCACAGTCACACAACGACTTCCATTTTCACCTATCCAATCAGGTCTCAAGATCTAGGTCTCTCCCACTGCTCCTCTCCTTAACATGTGTTCAAATTTGTAGCTTTCTCATCTTTGACCAAGTTCCCTGCTCATGTCGCCAATTAAAATCCAGCCTGTCCAGCAAATTCAGGCGTAGACATAGAAAACTGACCGCCAGGGAAACGAAAGCAACAATGAGTGCACAGTTCGATGAGATTACTGTTTAATGCAGCCTTGCAGGCCCTACCCACCCTATGTGTGATCAATCAATATCAGTTCTGATGAAGGGCTGTTTGGGGAAAACTAAGGTGTCAATGAGTTTATACCTCGTTGTCATCCCTTCAGAGACAAACATTGTTCCCAGTCACCAACTTTTACAATGGAGGTGTGATCTCATTCACGAGAGGAGATAAACTGTGACGCAACAGGCAGTACAATTATCACAAATTTTTGCTGCTGGGTTGATCAGATGCACTCTCCCAGGTTTTTATTCTCTATAAATTACTGTCTGAAATGTGGGATCTTAGCTGAATTCTGAATGTACTGAAGTCTCTCAGAGTGAAATCTTAGAGGTGACTTTTGTGCAGTAAAAAAAAAAATGTTTTGTTAGAAGGAAGGTGCCTGACAAAAAGGCCCATTTATGTCACCAAAGTCAATATTGAGCTAAATGCCTTCAGAGGTGTAAAAGTTATCACTGGTCAAATATGTAGTGCTGTTCCACTAGAAAATTAAAATTGTAACTATTCCTAAGAAATATTCTGAAAGGATTTAGCTCAATTTTATTGTAAGTAGTATAAAAATAAATTCATTTAAGGGGTGTCTTGTGAAGAAATCTAAAGAAAAAAAATTGCTCAAATAGACATCTGTTTTTGAGTCACTATTATTTGACAATATGGTAAGTTAATTCAAAGCAAAAGGTATCAAGTTACGATATATAATGTGAAAATATTTAGTGTTATTCGCTCTACACCATGAATTGTCGAGTGATTGAATACAGTTGTCTACATTCTAATGATACCACTTGACTTGTGTATTTCAAGAGAAGAGACACATGAGAAAGTCAGGTCAGCATGGGCCTACATGCCTTCCTCATTTCATGTGAGAATAACAATAAAGTGAAATTAAGGGCCTTGGCTTAGTTCTAGGCCCCATCGTGCTTGTTTGAAGTAAAAAATTGATAAATCCAGATGTTTAGCCACTGTCTTGTTTGGAGTGTGAGAGAGCCTGTACCCCATTATTGAAGTTCTATATTTAATATCTCACCCATGTAGCCCACAGTACTCTGCTATTTAAAGTGCATTGACTTGTTGCAGTTGGAATGTAGCCTTTTGCAGAACCGTTTATAGACTGCAGAAGGATGTTAAACTTTGGACCAGTATTCACTGTTCTAAATGGGTAACTTTTTTGTCTAGCATTCTGTCACAGTTTCATGTCTCATCATTCCAGCACTTCCAAAATGTCATATATGAAGTGAACATGCTGAAAGTACATCCAGTAGATATATAGATTAAATATGCCTTTTTTTTACAGAGATTACATATCTATACTCAAATACAATTATAATTCTTTCACTTGTTCTTTTCTTTAAATTTCAGACGCTGTTGATGAAACAGAAATGCCTGACTCTGAGGATACTGACTCTGATTTAGATTTGACACAGTCACTGCATTGGCTCAATGAAGGAGAACAGCAATTGACTCTTCAGAAATGATCGTTAATTTTTATGACTGAGTTGTTAGTTGGGTTGACACACTTCATTCATCCTTATCAATTTCTCCCACATGTCCGGAATGCCCAATATCAAGTCTGTTCATGATCGTGTTGCCCAAATTTACTACACTTATGGGTTGTTCTGTGCTAGCCATCAGTATGCCACAATTGTCCTGGTTATAATCTCTGTCTTCATAACATGGTGAGTGGAAATTTCAAATCTTTGAATATTGTTTTTGGTTTGAGTTTGTTGCGTTTACTAAATGGAAAAACATATATTGCTTTCCTTTGCTGGATATTTTTTTAATTTGCACCGTTTTTTAAAAAAGTACTCTGTTTTTTTTTCTTCTTCTCGTTCATCTCTAAATGGACGTCCCCGCCCTTAGCGCAAAGGCTGCTGGTGGCAGCAGGTCCTCCTTAGAACTTTGTATCTCTATGCCTAGGGTTAAGCCAATGTTTCTTTCTGAGTGCCGAAGTACTCTTGGAAATTCTTTTGTTGTTTACACCTGTGATAAATATGGAGAATTTGACTAACATTTTCTACCATCAGAACCATGTAAATTGATTATATTGATTCCCTTTTTTTGAACATTTAAGTTAAATAGAAGAGTGCATTATTAATTTAGTGATTCCCAGAAACTGTTGATAACAAAATAAATGTTATAAAATGTGATACATCTCGGTGAAACCAGGATCTCGTCAATACAGGCAAATGGGTCATAATGGCATTTTCCCACCGGTCTGGCTATTTTTTACTGAATTTGTTTTTCTGCTCAACACCTTTCACAGCCATATAAAACATGTCTGTGTGGATTTGACTGAAAACATTGATTAAAGGCACAAAAATGAAAATTTTCAGTTTCCATGGACATTCAAGCTATGGAATTCCACAACTTTGGGGGCCATTTTCTCTGTAATTTTACCTCTGAAATCAAATGACCACCACCTCCTTCAATTGCCAATATCTCAACTTCTATTCAATTTAGATGGGTATTTGTTTTCGCCAAATGCAAGACAAGTAAACAAGCTTTAAGATGATACCAATAACTCCACATGCCCAAAAATTGAGGAGCGCCTCATTCCACCATGTTGTAATACAAGGTAAATGTTTAAATTACTTAATTCTCAGCTATCCCTTGAGCACCCTGCCTTTGTCGGGAAACACACCCATCCAACATCGGACTCCCAAAGTTGGCTACACAGTTCCCCCTCAGACATTTGCGCCATCCAAAGATGGCTCACAAGAGGACCTCAAGAGACCTCGATGGGTGAGATAGTGATGTTATCTTTCTTAGATGTATTATATATCTGTGTCATTTTTCAATTTTTACATATTGTTAAATACAAAAACCATGGTTGTATTTTTTTTCATGGAATGAAGGCCATATGAAATGTTCTCTCATTTCCTGCATGTTCAGGTGTTGCTGTCAACATTTATACCCATTTGCATTGTTTTTCACCTTATTTTTAGTCAATTACTTAAGTTTACAGAATATTACGAATGGATAGTGAATTGTTAATTTTTAAAAAGTCGCAATGAAATGGCTACCTAGGCTCTTGTATCCGAGGTACTGTAGTTTCAATATTGTATTATTACATATTGTATTATTACAATTATACAGACATCAAAGGATGAACCATGTATACCAATATAGCACAAAAGTACATATTGTCTGTTTTGATAGAACCTGATTATATTGGATAAATTATATTCTGATATAGTAATGACACAGATAATCATCCTTTCATTAATTCTAAAGTCTGCAGTTTCTAGCAAGTCTCTTGTTTTCAAGATGTGGATATGGCACACATCTTTTAACTGACCTGCGGTCTGTCCCTTTTAAAGGCTTTAATTTCTTTTGCCATTTTTAGTTTCAATGATTCTCTAATTTCATTGCAGAATGCTTCACAATATTTCATGGGATGAAATTCACTTTTGAGTAAAGAAACTGATTTTCTGTCTCTGGTGTTTCTCTCTGTCTGTCTTGCTTTTTTCTAGCACAAAATATTTTCGATCAATTACTTAAGTTTACTGAATGTTATGAATGGATTGTGTAATGTTAATTTTTTAATAAGTGACTGTGAAATTGCTACTTATGATCTTGTATTCGAGGTAATATAGTTTCAATATTGTATTATTACATTTATACAATTATACCGACATCAAAGGATGAAACGTGTAGACCAATATGGCACAAGTACATATTGTCTGTTATGAAAGAACTTGATTATATTTGACAAATTATATTCTGATATTGTAATAACACAGATATCATCATCCCTTCATTAATTTTAAATTCTGCAGTTTCTTATTCTAGCAAGTCTCTCGTTTTCAAGATATGAATATGGCAAACATCTTTTAATTGACCTGCAGTCTGTCTTTTTAAAATGCTTTAATTTCTTTCACCATTTTTTGTTTCAATGATTCTCTAATTTAATTGCAGAATGATTCACAATATTTCATGGGATGAAATTCACATTTGAGTAAAGAAACTGATTCTCTATCTCTGGTGTTTCTGTCTGTCGTCTTGCTGTTTTCCATCACTAAATGACTGTTATTATGTCGATGTGCTTCTCTTTACCCTAACGGAAATGCCAAGTTTTGTTAATTGTTTGTTCTGCCGATAGTGAGATGTAAGGTTGTTTATCAAGTTCCCATGTCTCTGCATTTTTTGGAAAATGGGAGATATTTTTATCAATTGTATGGACAACAGGCAAAGTAATAAGTCAAATCTTTACTTCCAGTTTGTGGGGGAGCCTGTGGCATACATCCAGCAAATTGTGGTGAAAGCTGCTGTCTCACCCTGGCCGGAAAGGGAGATGGTTGTCTCTGATGCCTTCAGAGCTCCACTTGCTACTGTGTTCAGCATTGAAGAAGAACTTAATAATCTGAAAGTTGGAAAAGGGTAACCATATCATACTTTTGTTCTTGACAAGATTAGCATTTTATTCGTACTCTGTTCTAATGGTCGTACCGTGTGTTTTTTCACTGAACAGTACTTTTTTGATAGGTTGCCATGTTTGCATATGGTGTAGGCCTATAAAGTATTTTACAAACTTTTGGGCATATATAGCATTTTTTATAATATTGTAGATTTACAGAACAGATGAAGCGCTGACAAATCTCAGGTTGGGGTTTCAATAAATGTAATTTTGAAAAGAATGTTTGTGCTCACTTATTTTTTTTCATGTGATGGATGCAATTACAGCTGAGTTTTTATTTGTCCCATTTTTCTGGAGAGTATTGAGATTCCATATGAAATACCTTTGTCTCTGGCATCGCAGGTACTTTATTCCTTTCTATATGTAATGTTATAATTTCTCTTCAGTAGAAAATCTAATAAACCTCAGCCATCTCCAGTCTGACCTTATGCAGTTGCAAGCGCAGTAAAACCCCATACAAAAGTAACTAAACCTCAGCTGTTGTTGTTCTTGTTCTCAGTCCATCAACTTGTCATTTTCACCCCTTAGTTCAGTACCATGTAGTAGTGTTTGCCGGTCTGTCTCTTAAAAAGTCTGGAATCCTTTTATGACAAGGCTAAAATTTGTTTTTAGCTTTCCTGAAATGGGCTGCTGGTGCTTTATCTCTTTTTGTGTAATTTTTAAAATAATCTTAAACAAATCTTTTTTTTTACAGGAGCTCTGAGAGGTCATTGGCAGATTTGTGTTACAGAGTGTCTGAACCAGTGAGTGCAAGGCACCTGCGTCACTTACTTCCAGAGTACTCTTGTTTCATTCTCTCTCCAGCAAATCTATGGAACCATGACTTTGACAGGTAAGCTATCTTGCCTTGTTATACCATATGGATGTGTTTTCTTTCCTCTTATGCTTTTTGTAACATAGAGAAATATGGAACAAAGTTTTAGTGAGCTGCATGAAAATATTTTCTGGGCTGCATGCGGTCCTCAGGCTGTAGTTTGCCCACCACTACTATAAAATGTGTGATATTGTTGGCTGCTGAACAACCAAAAATGACTTGGCAAGCAGAACATTTAATAGATTTTGTGTATTTATTTCAGGTTGTTTTGTTTTTGTTTTGTGTTTTTTGGGCAGCGCGATTGTCATCTAATTGGTACATTGGTGTGTAAATTTCTAAATTAAAAAAGTGTAGGGCCTAACAGTCATCGTGTTAAGAGAGTGGTGTTTAGATTGTTTTACATTTTGCTTCTTCGCGGTTAACGGGATTTAGGAGTTGTTGATGAAAGCCGTTATTTCTAATTTAATGATCCTTGTCTTGCACACAAATTTTTCCATCATGGCTCTTGATCACACGTTTCGATATCGTACTTTTGATAGATTTCGTAAAGATGGTGAACTCATCAGGACAATCTACAAACAGCATGGCAAAATTGAGAGCTCCCCGACCTCAAGAGGTGATTTTTTTTTTTACATGTCTTTCTTGCTGAATAAATATGTTTGTAGCTATATTACTTGTTGAACATTGCTCATCTTTGTGCTTTGACTCTGTGATATTTAATTGTACAGTAATACTGTTTCTCCATAGATTAAATTATGTCACCTATCTGTGTAGACTTTCTGAAACGAAAAGCCGTTTTTTTACAGTTAGGCTTGGATATGAAAAGAATGTTGACCTGAAAGACATTTAAAAAGTAAAGTATGCTGTCTTTTTGAGCATTTTTCAAATTGTTACATTATTCAGTGGGTCTTCAGGTACACAGGTGTTCTCTCTGATATTTGAAAAAGATTTGTTACTGAAGACATCAGTGTTATAGATTTTGCGTTGTGCTCTGAAAAGATTGAGATGAAACTGACTGCATATATGGGTTACAGTAAAAAGATTGGTGTCATTGAGGTGTGTAATAAATCCCTTCACTTTTATATATATAAATTTGAATTGTCTATTTCCATTCAGATAAAGCTGGAAGTAGTTGGAGATGGAAAGAGTTTACCTTTTGCATTCCCCTCTCCGCGGTTTTGATTAAATGTATGATCAATGGAAACTTATTTAAGTTTCCACGTGAAAAATGTGTTGGTTTTTTTTTTAGATTTGCTCTTTGGCGTCCCTTGGAAATTTTCTGGCATCACTCGCTACTACTTCCGCAACAGGCAAAGAGTCATCACGTATGCTGTGACAATCATTCTGAAGAAGTATGACCCAAAGTAAGTGCTTCTGAGATACGTACTAGAGCCTTGAGTTCATACTGCAGGATTTATTTGTTTATCAATGAAATTCAGATCTGAAGAGGTTGCAAGTTTTACTGAGCGTGGAAGTTGTTTTTCTAGACGTGTAAGACAATCTGAGTGACATGTCTTTCACTTTCACTGGTATCTTGGTATTGCAAAGAAAATTTAGAGAGGATCAATTTTTTTTCTTGTTTATGCGTTTCAAGAATAACTAGGAATCCTGTAGTTTTTAATAGATTGTTTGTGGACCCACAGTGGAGGATTTTGTTTTAAGGTAAATTTAGAATTATGAGCCAATTCAGCTGTTTTTATAAATTTACATGGTTTAAAATATGTCAATCTTTTCTTTTCAGCTTCCTTTCACAGTTGCTGCGAAAACTCGAGAGTCGCCATCCAGACACTGTGCAAAATGTAAACAACTCACAGATTGAGGACATGGTTCATGTACATTTCAAAGACAGCAACTACTTCGTGGAGTACACACCATTACTGGTCACCTACTTTGTGCTCTTGCTCTACCTCTACTTCTCTGTTCGTAAGTACAGCCCTGGCCCAGACCACCTTTAAGATATGTATTCATTTTGGGCTATTCCACTGTGATGTTTGATAAAGATTGTGCTAAAGTTTATTGACTTGCTTCTTACAGCTATACTCCTATTTGTTAGAGTGAAAACCTCTCACTTTAGCTTTTTTATCTTTTTGTTTTGTCACATTGTCAGCCTTCTTTATGTGTGTCTTTTCATCTGTTTTGAAGTAAATCTGAAATATTTGTAGACCCATCTCCAATCCTTCACAAAAGTTTGCAGCCCTCATATTTCTGAAAAATTAAATTGAAATTCCTTTGAATTGTCATTATTTTTTTCTGGTAGGTAGTCATGTCTTAAGTCAGAAGTTTGAAAGCATTTAAACATCTTATGGTGTAATATGGTGTATCTGGTAGTTGTGCTGCCATCTTGCTAATCAGGAACCTGTAAAGTGGACTTTCTGAATTTCAATGTGCGTGTACTGACATATTTGCATCTTGTTCGCAGGCAAAATTGACATGGTGAAGTCAAAGCTTGGGCTGGCAATCAGTGCTGTGGTGACAGTGGTGGCATCATTGATCATGTCTGTCAGTATTTGTACTTTGTTTGGTTTGACTCCAACTCTGAATGGAGGGTGAGTTTCATCAGTTCATTCTTTGTTATATTGATTTTCCAGGTCTTTCAGCAGTACTTTATATTTGAATACTTTTTTCTTCATTCCCCCGAAAATAATCAAGGCAAAATTTGTATTAGCAGTTTGTAATAATAAATCTTGACAGTGTGTAAAAATTAAGTTCCTGCTTCCATCTGTGTTTACTTGAATGAGTTGGAGACATAACTTTTATGTTGTTTTTGCTAGCAAAATCATCTGACCTTTTAATATGACGTTTTTATAATCCTTTGAATAGTTCAGGTAATATGCTGTAAGTTTTAGGTCCTTCAGCAGCTTTTCATCAGTTTCAAAAAGCAAAAATAGTTTATCATATGTGATGTATATATCCTTTCAGTGAGATCTTCCCTTACCTGGTGGTCATCATTGGTGTGGAGAATGTGTTGGTCATCACCAAGTCAGTTGTGTCCACTCCTGTGCATCTGGATGTCAAGATTAGAGTGGCTCAAGGTCTGGCTTTTGTTGCTATTTCAGCAAAAAAAAACCCATTGAAAGTTGTAGTATATTTTCGAGTTTGGCTCTTTTTTGCCCTGACGCTAACAGAGATTTTTCCTTTGATCTTAGTTTTACATGCTGTTGTATATCTTCTTCTTTTTGTAGTATACACAGACCTGCCACTCATCCCGATTTAGTTGGGATATTCCGATTTTTTGCCCCAAATCTCAATCCTCCCGATTTTCCCGATTTTCCCGATTTCGATCGCGTGTATCCCGATTTTTTGTCCCAGTCTGCTGTTGTGCTGGATCTTTCTAAAAACATACTCTGCCTTCTCCCCTTCTCCTTTATCGCGGGAAGCACCCGTCGAACTTTTTGTCAGATGGAACTCGGAGCACTATTTCCCAAAATATCGATGCCACATCTAGTAGTTGACTCGCCCTAAGTTGTGTGTGGTCTTTTCCCGCACTTAGAATTCTCCGATGATAGACTGGTAACTGTTACAATTTGAAACATTTAATAATCGATAATATTCGTAGTTCGGCTGTTACTTTCAAAACAAGCCTTGTCCGAGGTCTGGTAACTGCGCGTTCACATCAAACACTCAGACGAGCGACAGTCTTTCTAACCCTTACACAACTACATGTAACTGGGCTGTCAAGACTAACATACGGTCGTTGTCGTTGCTTTAGTCTAAACACATGTGGGATGAGAGGTTTGTTGGTACATTTGGTCGGTCGGCCGCCGTCGTTATTCTAGAAGTAGAACGACTGTCGCTCATCCGAGTGTTTTGTGTGAACGTGCAGTTAGTCGGACCCGTTAATAAAATTGTTTCAATCGCGCATTCGCGTCACGTGACATGACATAGCCGTGTGAGTTCTGCGTGTCGGGACCGTCCGTTGATGGGGTCGACCAAAGTTCATGTATTTTGGGACTTATTGGTATGGGGGGGGTATAGACACTTGGACTAGGAGTGCTTGACGCGATGCTTCAGGATTTACAAAAAATAATGATAACTTGCATGCATGCACACACACACACACACACACACACACACACACACACATACACATACATACACACGCAAGCAAACAAACAAAGACACACAGGGGGCATATAGGCCAAGGAATTTATGGACACCCCTGGAAAAATTTTAAGTCAACTTTGGCAGTCACCTTGGTGATTTGCTGTTGATCCCGATTTTTTTCACCAAATCCCGATGTTTTCTCCCTGACATCCTGATTTTGAGGTTTCTTAGAGTGGCAGGTCTGTATACAGTTAATTTGTTTGTTCAACAAGAATGCTTTACTTTTAATGACTACTCACATTGTTTTTACTTTTGATTCCTCTTTTTACTTTGTACGACATGCACAAAGTCAATGTCCATGTACTTTTCTTTGGATCATATGTTACAGAAACGTCAGACTTAATACTTTTAGATAGGTGTTGCCTTTTTGACTCTCCTTTTCAATGTAATTCCCTACTGTTGTTTGTTAGCATTGCTTCTGAAGACCTAAAAGAAGTTTTTGTAATTTTGTATCTTCCTTTTATAAAGCATTTTGTAAGGAAGGATGAAGTACTGAGCTCTAAATTCTGTCATGTACTCCACACAATTGCTTCTTGAGCTTAAAACGTTTAACCTCTATTCATTTTTATTTGTTTATTGGAGACACTTCATTTTGTTTTGAATTTTTCCTGTTTCAGGATTGAGTAGGGAAGGATGGTATATTACAAAGAATCTACTTACAGAGCTGGCCATTATGTTTGTGGGCTTCTTCACTTTTGTGCCAGCCATACAGGTAAGCTTCATGTCAGTTTTGTTAGTTTAGATGCCATTGGGTGGAAAGTTGAAGTTCGGATTAGATAACTTATATTATATTACTTTTTCTCCTATCAAAGCGTTGCTGATGCATTTTCACTAGCTTCTGGCGCTCAAATTTGTTGGTTTCGTCACTTTTGTGCAAGGTGTACAGGTTGTCAGACATAACTAGGGCTGAATATTTGTTTAGAAAAGCCTCTAGATATGGTGCAATGATAACTTACACCGATGAAAGTACCCCATGCTTGAAAGTGTTGCATGTTAATTGCTATGTAGGATAGTTGTATATGTTGCGACGTGGTGGAACCAGCTCATCAATTTTTGGAAATATAGAGTTATTAATATCATCTTTAAGCTTGTTCGTTTGTCTTGCATTTGGCAAAAAAAAAAATACCCATCCATCTTTAATTTAATTTGAAGTATTTGCCATTGGCGGAGGTGGGGTCCCCTGCTGTGAGAGATAAAATTAACGAGAAAATGACTGCCAAAGTGTGGTAATTTCCAAAACTTGAATGTGCTTGGAAGTTGGAACGTTACATTTTTTTTGGTGCCTTTAATCATTTTTCTGTAACATGCACACTGAAATGTGTATTTAAATGGACTTGAAAGGTGTTGAGCCAAAAAAAGGAAAATTCGAAAACAGTTTCCCAAAGCCCAGAACAATGCCAGTTTCTTTGATTTCATAGTTTTCACGAGCACCTGATTTCACCACGCTGGCCTGGAGTGTGTTTTCAACGTGTCCAAAACTGTCATTCTTGTTTAAGTTATGTATAGAAGATACGGAATTATGTTTGTTTTGTTGCTTGATCTATGAAAGGCCTTTGAAGCTGAGTTTCTTGTTACTTGCTGGTTCGCAGAAAATATTCTTGGTCCATTTGAGCAAAGCCAGTGTGTAAGTACTGTTATGGCAAAGAGAACTTGTTATAATGTTGTTCTTGATTGTATGAATTGTAATGTCCACAGTGCCCCTTACATGCCTAGCTGTTTTAAATGTCAGAGAAAAATTATGTTCTTTTAATTTATGGTCTTTTTATTTCAGGAATTTTGTGCCTTCGCCCTGGTGGGTGTGCTGTCAGATTTCTACTTACAGATGGCTTTTTTTGCCACAGTTTTGTCAGTGGATATTCGTCGTATGGAGGTATGGAACCAGAGTTTCTTCTTTTGCTCCTGTCTCTTTTTAATTTAGAGTCAACCACTTGTTCTCTTTTAAGAAGACTTTTGACTTTCAACATCGGCTACATTGGGCAACATCATGTTTCTGATACATTGTCTTTATTTATAAGCGTGCATTGGCTAGGAGAGAGATGATATGAGAAAGATGAATAATTTTCTGTTGCAACACACGAAGTAGTTTGCATGTTAAAAAGCGTTTGTGTATTTATTCTTGGAAGCCTTTCATAGACCCTTTTCATTTCAGATTTGTAGATGAGATTCTCATAATTCACACTGCAAAGTTTTACAAGTTGGGTCAAAGATTTATTCATCCCCGCCCCCAAAATTTGGAATTCCTTCCCAAAAGAGATGTGCATCATAACATCAGAGAGAGATTTTAAAAAAAAGTCTGGACACATTTGTTCAAGATGTGAGAATGTGTGTTGGTCTGGAAGTTGTGTGTGTATGTGTCTGTGTGTATATGTGTATGAGTGTGAGTGAATGTGCGCATGTTTGCGTGCGTGGGAGTGCGTTTATGCATACGTTTGTGTACGTGAGTGTGTGTGTGTTGTCAAATGGTCTCATAGTGTGCATTTTCTGTCTTTTGATTTATCAGTTGAGTGATAATTCTGCATTGCACAGCTCTTAAAGCCTTCCAGGGACTAGTGCTATATAGATTCCTATTATTATTATTACTATTACTAATATTGTTATTATTATTATTTGATTTGTCCCCTCATGTTCAGCTCTCAGATCTGCACAGACAGAGTGTGCAGCGTGCTGTGCAGGATGACACCTCCAGCCCGCCCATCAACATTCAACCTCTGGTGTTGTGTCCTTTTGTGCCACGTCAGGCAAGCCCTTCTCCCAGACTCCTCTCATCCACCCCTGTAGACCGTAGCGGTTCAGGATTTCCCTCGACCTCTGGACGTAGTCTGTCTGCACAGCGGACGCCATCACCATCTCCACAAAGGGAGGGTGACCAACAAGCATTTTTTGGGCATTCACATCAAAGTCAACAGGAACGACCCAGATATGAAATGCCTCGTAGAGTAAAGTTCTTCTACTTCTTGGCCAGGTTTCGCATTGTCCAGAAACTCATAATGGTAAAGGATTTAAGTTCTGTGTATTTTACTCTCAAGATTGTGAAAAAGTGAGAAAGAGGTTGTAAAAAGAGCTGCAGTTACAACATATAGCTGATTTTATATTATTTTCCATTTGCTTTCAATAGCTTGATAAACGTGTAGTTTGTAAAAAAGTATTTAGTTCTCTTTGACATGCGGAAGAAAGAATTGAAAAACAAAATTGTTAGAAAAGTTCACTTCTTGATTACCATTTGAATCTTTCAATAGCAACAGTTGCTGAAAAAATATTTAATTGTTTTACCTTTTGTCTGTTCCCAGGTGTGCACAGTGATCTGGATCATTCTCATCCTACACAAAACAGGTCTGGTTGACAAACTGACTGGAACAGATGAGCAAAGTTCACTTCCAAGACATGTTGTCTTCAGACAGGGGGCTGCATATTCAGGCGTCTCTGTAGATATGGGGAGGTATGTCTTCTTTTGGCCTTATTTAGAGTGTGATATACCTTTGAAGTAAAGATGTTAAGTTCAGCTTTCTTCGCCTGTCTTTACTTATGCAACTCATAATATGTCTTTTTTAAAAATATTAAGCCATTGCAGGGGTTTGTTGCAAAAAAATCCCCCTGAAAGTATTGGTTAGAGGTGTGGTGGTTCACGTAAGTTGGAATTTTGGTGGTAACCTCTTTTATGGCACACCAAAAGCAAGACGAGTACACGGGAATAGCAGTATGACAACTATGATCCCCAAAGAGTGAAACTGCGTCTGATTTCTAAAATTTTATCAAATGGCCACTTTTTCTTTGTGATATGCACTTTCCTTGTATTTATATGTTGTTTAATCTGAAAAGTCTTTCATATGTTTATTTGTTCTACGTCTCAACCAGTATGAGGCCTGAAGAGGAGGGCCACATGGGCTCGGCTCTACGTGAGGACGACTTAGCCACTGGTCCCGTAGAACACTCAAACCTGGAGATGTGGAAGCTGTTGTCTTTCAATCACTGGCCAGGTCTTTTCCATTACTACAACATCTCACTGTCTGGCAGGTAAGTTCCGTCTTTTCTAGTCTCGACACAGTGAAGTCTAGATACTGGGTAACATTTTTTCTTTTGCTTATAGATAGTGAATCAATGGGAAACATCTTTTTTATTTGCTTTTGAGTAGTGCTCTTGACTGATTTTTGAAGATTTTTGTCATATTTGTTTTGTATTTCTGCCATGAAGAATGTTTTTTATTTTGTAGTGGGAAGCGTAATGATAGCTGATATTGTACAGTGCCCTTGTTTCCCATCAGCTTTGCTCAAGGTGTTGCAGACCAATATGTGTTATATAAGTCTTCTTTAAAGTCGCCAAGGCTATGTTGTAGATTTATTTATGGAATGAATCATAATACTTTATAAAGGCAGCAATATTGATGACTTTTCCAGATACATCAGCATCTTGCCCAGCATTCACCTTTCACACCTGATACCACCTAGCACAGCCATTTCCATGCGACATCAGTCGGACCGAAAGACAGTCGACATGCAGCGGGAGCACCAGGAAACTGGCACTGGGCCCCTGCCTCACGACATGCTGCAATTCTCATCTCATGTTTCCTATCATGAAGACCCACACCCTGGTAAGTTGACAGAGAAGCCTGTGTTTCTGTTTAATACATTATCATGAAAGGAAGTGTTCTAGATAAAATCAATGGCTAACTTTGGTCTTGGAAATAATCCTTGGTATTAACTTAACAAGTAATGTGCACAGGCCACATAAACATCAGAGTCTTTCAGTATTGTATTCTTGTATTTTGTTGCTTTTCTGTCTGTGCAGTTATAAGTGCAGACTTCCATCTAATGTCAGTGTAAGCAGGGACCATTATTGGACAAGTGCACCTTTTGAGCTCAAGACCAAGAGATTTTTTGTGTTGATTCTGCTGTCATCAAAATTGGGACCTTGGTTTTTACCCCAGACACAAAAGGGAAATTGTGGCTTTAATCTAAAAATCATCTTTAAACTGAAAGTAATTTTTACAAGGAACTGAAGTGTCTAGAGCTATAATACCCAAACCATGTGAGTCCCTTTTTTTAAGCTTATAAATGTTAATAGGAAAATTTGGTTATCTCATGTGATAACACTGTCTTGAATAAGATATTCTGGGTTGTGTTTATTGTTCTCCCTCAGAATTCCACAGCCTCTTCATTTTGTTATAGTTAAATTGTTTTGTTAATGAAGAGATTTTAAGAAATATTACACAGGGTTGCCAAATGTTCTTTTATGGCTTGGCTTGGCTTGTTCTTTGGGCTGGCTTCTAAGGTCCCTGTGTGTTTTTTCAGTTTTTCCGATTGTCATAGAAAAAGTCTCCATGAATGATCAAGATTCGAAAGACACATAAGCACAAAGTTTGATAAACTGGAGCTTGAAAATGTGTAGAACAAACAATAGGTTACACTGGCCTACTTGTTGGAAAAAGGAAGTTTCTCTGAAATTTTCCCATTTTTTATACTTAAATTTTGTATATTTTCTTAACAGAATTATGATTTGCTTTTTGCTTTTCAGTAAATATAGGTTGATAGGTTGATTGAAAAAGAAGTAAATGGACCCCATAGACAATATTATTATCTTCTGTATCTATACAGATCTTTCAGACTCCTCCTCGGAGAATGACTCTCACGGCAAGCGCAGCCACCTGCCACCCCACAACTACCCCTTTTACCCCAAGTCCCAGCGAGAGTTTGTGATCACCATTGTCCTGTGTGTCCTGTCTGTGATTGTGATCACCTACTTCATGATGTACCTGTACCGCTGCATGTGCTCACGGAACTACTCTCGCTGGCGCCACTCCTGGACCAGGGCTAACAGGCGGCGGTCGCGCGGTTACATCAAACAGATCAAAGAGTCTGTCCCACTCGTGCTCTCCGGCCACTCACAGGTGCCCAGTTGTGTTTTGTTATAGCTGAAGAGCTTACACTTTTGTTTGAAATGAGTGCAATGATCTGGTATCTCAGAAAGCCTATCTTTTGTGTTACTGTAGCTAAAGAGATGACACTTTTTGTTTTTAATGAATGCAATAATCTGGTATCTCAGAAAGCCTATCTGTATGGTTGAATAATGTAAAAACTAGGTTGTATACACCATTTATAGTTGAGCATATTTCTCACTGTTTGGGAAAGGGTAATTAGTATTAGTTATAAAAGAAAATGGTAAGAAAAGTTTACGTTAATCTAAAGAATAAAAAAGAGGGTCTCAGATATTTAGTAACTTATTGATTGCCGAGTCTAAAATCTTGTTGTTCTCCTGAACGTGGTTAGGCTTCCGCAATTTGGACACATTGCCTTTTCCCATGTCTTGTTTCCAATAAAAAAAAATGTTGACTGTTTTTTAAAATCCTCAGAATATTGAATGTTTGCTCGGTGACAATGGTCTGATTGTCAGTTGTTGCTTAGGAGGACATCTGAAGATCTGGGATTCTAACTCGGGAGATTGTATTAACACTATCATAAGGAGGAGGTACGTACTGCTTTTTGTTTATGCAGAAGAAAGATCTTTAGATACATTTTATGATTTCCAGATTTTCATATGGGTGTACAATATGTCTCCACTAGCATTCCTTGACTACTTATCATATTCTGCCCTCCCCCATTGAACATTTCAAGTGCTTGACATGATATTTGCATATTGTATACCGTTTTTTTCACAATTGACTTGTACTCACATGTTATAAAGAATTTCGCAAAATAAAATCATTTGTGAAATTTTAGAAAGGTCACTACTGTATCGGAACACATGACTCGAGGTGACTCAGATCATGAATTTAAAATGCTCAAAATGGATAATGCGCAGAAAAAAAAATAAGTGTGTGAAAATAACCTGCTGTACAGTTTTTGCTTCTCTAGTGCAGTTCACAGTTAGTTTATTGCACTAGTTTGATATTTATTGATTAAACTTTGCCAACACCGAGAGGTTTAAGGTTCTCAACCCAAGATGAACTTCTTTCACCTCCATTCTGCAATGTTTTTGTTTCAGCTATATGCCCCATCGGGGATCAAGGTTTTCTATTTTTGAACGACATGGTTTTTATGTCGGATGTGGCATTAAACTTCCCAATTCAACATCTTTTTTTTTCAGCATTACCCCACCAGCACATCGGCGGCCTTGTGTAGGTCGCAACATTGAGGACAGCGATGCCGATCTGTATGCAGAGTATCATGGCAGTCGCAGCTCGTCAGAGAGCTCTCTGTTGGGAGATGCCTCAGGGGACGGTGTTCGTGTCAGGAAAGGTAACTCATTTACCCTTCACACAGGCTCCACACATGGTAGACGAAGCTCACGTCGACGGAAGAGCAGCCGTGAGTCGCAGGATGTTAAGCCAGATCTGTCGTCAACGATAAACACAGAGTTTTCATCCATGGATGGTCCCCTTGTTCAGAGCTCTCCGAATGGCTTTGATTTCCAGACATTATTTGAAGGTTTGATTTATTTTCTTGTGGCCTTTCTGCATGCGATTTCTTTTCTTCAGTTTTTTGCACTTTTCTGTATTACTCTAGTTTATCTGATTCTTCTTCGCTGCACTAAGTTTCAGTAGTTAAGTTTGATTTTTTAGTATAATTTGATTGGGGTAATGTCTGTGCTTTGATTTTCTGATCTTTTTAGTACTTTTCTTTTAATTTCATATTTCCATTCTTAGATTTTTACTGTATAATGCAGCTGTAATCTAAATTCATGAGGCATGTGGTACAACATTTTTACCTTAATTTCTTTTACGAAATCTGTGCTTTTTGTACACTTTTCTGTCATAGAACATTCGCCTTTTCATTTTTGATCATTATTTTCATTTCTTTTCACCTAAAATAATGATCATTTTTGCAATGATGGCTTTAACAAAGTAACTGGTCACTGTTTTCATGTCATCCTGTTAACACTATATGTGAGGCAGCGTGGTGGAATCAGGCTCTCGTCAATTTTTGGGCAGGTAGAGTTTTTGGTATCATCTTAAAGCTTGTTCAATTGTCTTTATTTTGGTGAAAAAAATATCCATTTATTTTGAATACAAGTCGAAAAATTTGCGAAAGAAGGAGGGGGAGGTCACCTATTTTCAGAGGTAAAATTAGTGAGAAAATGGCCGCCAAAGATGATTTATTTCCTTAGCTTAAGAGTCTGTGGTAACTGAATATTTACATTTTTAGTGCCTTTAATCAACGTTTTTCAGAAAATTTTCCACAGAGTTCAGTTCTTTAATAGGCATGAAAGGTGTTGAGCCAAAAAACAAAAATTTGATAAAAATTCATAAACCTGCGGAAAAATGCAAGTTTCTTCACTTTGAGTATTTTGATGAGAGCCTGATTCCACCACGCTGTCTCACATATAAGTTTCGGAGAAATGTATTGCTTTATTCGCAATTTTTTTTTTCCCATTATATTTTTCTTAATACAAATGAACTTGATTTTAATTAAATTTTTTTTTTTAAAGGGTGGGACATTCATTTGGTGTCATATTTTTTAGCAATGCCCACCGAGCGCATTTTGTTCTGCCAATTTTTGGCCCCCGCCGCGGGGGTGTTTCATGGGACGCACTAACGCAAAGGTTGTTGTCTTCAACTCGCTCTCACGCCGCTTCTCGTGAATGGATATGAATTAAACTTGACAGCCAATCAGAAAAGAGGTCAATCTCGTAGTATGCAGTTTGACAACATTGTACCCATCCTAGAAGCAGTCGAAAACGTTTGCGAAAGTGGTTGATGTGGTGCACTTTGAAAGTTTTTCTGAGCTGTGATTTGTCAAACTGACTGATACGTTGTACACCATTTTTCTTTATTCCCTTAAAATTTCATGCTTCTGTGTTTAGCGGTTTTGGTGTAATCTTTAAAAATGTGGGAGTAACTAAGGGAAAAAGCGACATTGCCATTTGCGCGTTCTGGGTGAACGGCCGGCGGCGTGGAAATTTCCACTGAGTGACGTCATCAGCCATCGGTCGCCTCGGGCCCTACAAACGAGGCCCCGCTTATGTGAAATGGAAAGGGGGGGGGAAGGATACTTGAAAACTAAACGGGGGCCTTGATAACTTGCGTTTTTGTTGCATTTTAGTCACAATACAATAGATGTAGTCATTTTTATTTGCTTGATTGCATGACAGAAGAATTGAAACAGAAAAGCAAACATCTTGAGAAGTGGTATGGCATTGTGTTTGCGTTATGAAAGCCTATTCCCCCCTCTTGGGAAAGCACACACTTGGACTCGTCCTGTGTGCTCTGTTTGGGAAAAGTGAGGCATTAAGATTGTTATTAAAGAGTATGGTACTTATTTAGTCCAGTCTGGGAAGATAGTCCCGTTTATACATTGTTATCGTTCACGCGTGCGTGCGTGAGTGCGCACGCGTGCATGTGTGTGCGCGCGTGAGAGAGAGAGAAGGGGGGGGGGGTGTAAATATGTTACATTTATTGTGTGAGTTGTAGCCTACACATGCGAAATACTCCCATGACTTGTAAACTATATTATCTGAACGCATCTTAATCTACCACGCAATAGGACACTGTCCAACAATGGATATACACAGAGACGATCTTATTTTCTATAACAAAGTATGCATGCTTTTACTAGTACAAAACTGGATTTATTAGTAGCTCTCTACTTACATTTTTGGGACAAATTGATCCAGAGCATTGCTTGGCAAGGAGGAACCTTTTATGTTGCCAAGTTTCATTCAAATATCATGACTTTGGGAGAACATATGACTGATAATCTTTGTAAATCTGTAAATAACGCCACTTTTTTACCTGTTAATGTCCTTACAACTCAAAAAGTATGACAGATATTAAAAATCTGACTGCATGACTAGATTCTGCATTAAAAAATGTACTAGACTGCCAAGTTTCATTTACATATTCCAAGAAATAGGCGAGCTATGACAAATATTGTCTCAAAACGCACCGAAAACGGCCAACATTTTTACCTATAAACGTCTTCATAACTCAAAAAATAGGATAGCTATGAAAAATCTGAAAGCAGAACTAGATTCTGCACTAGAAAATGTACTGGGTTGCCAAGTTTCTTTTAAATACTCAGAGAAATGAGCGAGTTATGACGAATATTGTCTCAAAACTCACCGAAGAACGTCCCATATTTTAGGGTTTTTTCATTATATAAAAGTGTACCAGAAATTAATTGATTAAAAAATCCGTAACTTTTTTGTTTATTGATGGATTTAAAAAATTCAAAAAGTTCCATGCTCTGTGAAGATAAAGCTACAAAATGCACCTATTTGCAAACATTTTCTGGCAAAAAAAGGATTTTCGTGGTCATTGCTATATTTTTTTGTTTTGTTCTTTTCATTGTGTACCAACATTTTCTTAAACTGCTATTATTTTTCCATTTTTTACCTATTATTCTCTTTGCTGACAGTTAGTTTTCTGCTTGTGTATAAGTCTGTCAAAGGATTTGTGAATGACTTATAATAGTTCTATACTACAGGGTTATTAAAAAGAATGAACCGGTTTTATGTCGTATTGCTTCATTTCTCAAAGATCATTATGGAAGGAATCAGTTACCATTTGAAAAAGGAGTGATCTAGTTTTTTAAATAAAGAATTTACCAATTTTATGATGCCTTGCTTCAGTTCTCACGCGTCATTATGGAATGAGTCAGTGACCATTTGGAATTTGAAAGAGGAGTTATCTAACATTTGAATAGCTGTCACAGGGGGTACTGTTGTCGTTTCATTCTTCCTTTGAAGGAAATAATATAGCCACAAGACAAACCTATCTCAATGTGCTCCAAAACTGGCTCTTCATATCACTGCAAGCCGATTTGCATGAGTTCATTTTTCAGCAAGATGGAGCATCTTATGGTTTAAGCTTTATTAAATGAAAAAGTGTTAGAAAGACCTTCCTCTCTGTGCTTGACCTGCTAGATCCCCAGACCTCACCGTACATGATTTTTTCTTGTGGAGATCACATAAAAGATCACGTTTGTGTTCCATCACTACTCACTAACCTTAATGATCTTAAATATCGAATAACAATAGTGATCAACTCAATAGACCATAATATGCTAATTCAGGTCTGGGATGAATTCTCTTATAGCACTGATGCTGTCCATGCTGCTTGTTTGTGGTGGCCACATTGAACACTTGTAAGACAGGAACTTAAAGTTGATTATGAGTACAATACTTGTGACTTTATTCTTTTTTAATCACCCTGTATAATTTGCGGGAAGTTTGTCTAATAGATATCACTACTTTTTTTTTTACCTTTGCATGCAAAGCTTGACAAAAATAAAACATTTTCTGTTATTTTCTCTTGTGTGATATAAAGTTTATGTTTTGCCTATAGATCTTTCTGATGCATACTATTTACTGATCAATTTTGCTTACATACATGGATCTTTTACTTTCATCAAATAACACGAATTCCTTGTGCATAAAATGTCAGCTTGCTGTTGACATCAATGACAATTGTTTTGTTTTTTTAAGCCATTAATGGAAGAATTTATTCTTTTGTCTCTCTGTATGTTTTTTGATTTTGTAATTCTGATGACGACAAGAGAATTTTAATGTTGATCATTAAAATAAGAAAACTGTGAGGTTCGAATTAAAATGTTGGAGAACAATTTTCTCAATACATCTAGCTATTAGGGCTTTTCTGGTACTTTAAATAACAATCTTTTTTTTTTCTTTTGTATTTTTTCTTTGCGTAGGGGTATATGAAGAGCATCGCAGGTACCTTCAAGAAGAGGGAAATGATTTACGGGTACACAGTTCAAATGATCTCACTTTGTTATCATCATATGATGAAAGGTCTCGAAGCTGGAGCTATGGTAAACACCTTGAAACTATTTATTCATCTTTTTGTTTGTGTGGCTTTCTTTTAAGCAAAATTGTATGTTTTGTATTTTTGAAGTACATGTAGCTGTTGATAATTTTTAGATGGTGGCTTATCTTTGAAACATTTATTTGTATACAAATGTTGAGTCATAGATTTTAATTGTGAGTCAAAATAATGAGGATTACAAGTATTTTATTAGAAAAATACCGGAAATAATTGTGTTTTCTACTTAAAGAGTAAATGTTTTCTATTTGTAAAAATTTCTTTGACTCAAAAGTTGTTGGTTTGGTGAATCCCCTTGTCTGCACACTTTTGGCTGTCTCCCTTTTAAAATATCAGCATTTACAAAAGTCATCATCTTCTCTTCTTGCAAGTTGTGTAGAGGGTGCAACTGGTCAGTACCAGTATATCATGTCTTTTATTTCTCTATCATCATGGGGTTTTTTTCTCTACTTTGAATAGTATGTCTTTATCACTTCAAGCAAAGTTCACCATTTTTCCAACTAGAGGAAAACGGATCTATCATTCTTTGCTTGTCTTCCAGGTGATCAGTCGTCCTTTGAGGCTGCGGTTCATGAGGAAGATCTGGAACAGTCGTCGCCAGTGTGGTGCCTGGCCTGTCTCCATGGTCTGGTGGTTACAGGCTGCGGTAACGGGCGGGTGGAGGTGTGGGAGGCGGAGACAGGCGAGCTGCGCTACTGCTATGCCATTAGTCAGGTGCCAGTCACTGGCCTATGTGTTGTCTCCAACAAGTGAGTGAATGGTTTTGTGATCGTTGGGGATTCTAGTTCTTGAGTCCTGTTTGTTTTCTCAAACATAATGTTATGTTAGAATTAAAAGGGTACTAAAGGATTTGACATGAATAACTTGTTCATTATTTACCCGGTGGTTAATACTGTTAAAATTTGGTTTCTGTTTGAAGTGATTTTGTTCCTACTTCTTAATTGAAAATTGTGAAGCTTATGCTTTGTTCATAGAACAAATGAGACAGATGAGCTTAATGTTATTTTTTTCAATCCAGCATCTTTTTTAATGTTTTATCTTTCTGCCTGAAAAAGTATGTGTCCTGGTACGTTATAGCTCTGAGGATGTAAGGCTGTTCTATTTAGGCTGTGGTCTGTATTTGCCCCAAGACTTTTGTGAGCAAGAGCGCCGTAAAACCCTCTACTATAAAAAAAAAAGTCAAACTTGGAACTTCTTTCGAGTCAAATACTATTTTACCGAGTTGTTACCTGTATATTACATACTGTGTATGTCAGAACCTCGCTAATGCTAAGACTATTGCCTCTTCACTGCCTATTAACCTGCTAATTTAATGTATAAATAAAAGGACTGTTCCCTGCTTGTGGTTATTGCTAAACAGGATGTTTTTTTTGTATGGCTGTTTCTATTAGTGTTTGTAAATGCAGGGGCACGGGGCAGACTGCTGCTTTGATTTTTATATGCCTTTCTCAATTGTAAACACCATTTTTTTTCTTTGGCACTATCAACGTTGAACTACCCTGAGTTCAGTTATACCAAAGTTTTTTGGTACATCTCTGAGTCTTTTTCTTTCTACGTTTTCTATGTCAGAATAATGCATATTACCATACAAGTAAAATATAATGTCAACATTATCTCTAGGATTGTGGCAGCTCGTATTGATGGAACATTGGATTTTCTAGAGATGGAGACGTTCCATAACCCAGTGGCAAACCCAGCACCAAGGAGCCCACAGCCTGGGCGGCCTGTCATGGGTGAGTGGTTTTGTCTGGACTGAAGATGTTGGTCTTACAGCTGAATGTGGTGAACGATATGTTCAGTTGGTGTTATGCTGGGCTGCAGTGTAAGTGACCCTGCTTAGGGTGGTCACAGAAGCATGCTTGAAGTATAATCTGCTGTGCTTCCACTCTTCCGTATTTTTACGGAAGTCCGTACTTTCTGACAGTTCCGTACTTGTTCCTCCATGCAGACTCCCTCTGTAAAAAACTGAAACAGCGTAGGACTACCAAAGTTCGGTATAAAAAAATTCGTACTGGCCTTCGTATCGTATTGTATAAGTTGCGGATATTTAAGGTAATTATCTTGGCAATAAATTAATGTTATAGCAGATTGCACATTTCCTGCAATCGACCATTATTCCGCTATGCCCCAGGCGTTCGTTGCGAATTGGTCGGCAGTACATTTTTACCTGCAGATTGATCAAAATCTGACGAACTTGTTGTGCCAATTTCCTCCTTTCTATCATTCACTCATTCCCTCTGTCTACCTTCGGATTGTTGCAGCGGTGGAAAAATCTGCGCATTGATCGAGTATATTGATTTGTGATCTTAGACAGAAATTTACTGTGAGAAAGAAACTTTGTTGCAAATTTGTCTAGATCCAGAGAAATTATCAATGCGAAGATTCTACGGCACGGGAACGCAATAAGGGCCGCGATGAAAGAAATTTATGCTAAAACTACTGAAATCAAGAAAAATTCGAAGTGGTGTTCCGAGGTTTTGACATGTGACATTCAGACATGAAAATTGAGGAAAATTAGGGTAAACGCTGGATAACTTTCTTCTTCTTCCTCGTTCTCGTAAACGCTGGGTAACTGTATTGGGAAGGTACATATCTGTTCATTATTCCCAGGTTTGTCTTCTGTCAATGGAGCGATGACAAATTAATTGAATTATAGTAGCAATGGAATGGGAACCTGCTTTTAAACATTGCCAGCTACGGAAAGATATGTAGGTGAAGAAATCCAACAAGACAAAATGTTGGTGAAAAAATAAGTGTTATAGATAGTAGGCAATTTCCTCAAACAGGCTCCCAAATCCTCTAAAAGCACTCAATTTCTAGATCTTCGGGGGCTTCACCCCCAGACCCCCGCAGAAGTTTCATTACTTTTCAACTTCAGCTTTTGGAAGCACTGAATTTGCCTAATGAGTTTACATGGTTCTTCGCCTGTGTGGAAATTGAGAAGATTTTTATCCAGAAGCCTCCATCTCATTAGTTGTTGAGTGCTGCCATTTAAGTTGTTTTGAATTATTCTATATACCTCCAATGATTGATTTTGTATTTCTCGAGTTTGTCTATCACATTGAATCCAGCTGCAATTCAATAACAAATGAAAATGAGTGCTATGTACTTAAACATTATGAATTGTGAGATGAGACCTTTGTATGTATTTGTGTAAAGATTTGGTGGATGATTCCTATTGATTTCACAACGGGGTGGAATCAGGTGCTAGTTAATTTTTGCTTGTGAAGTAACTGGTACCATCCTAAAGCATGTTCATTTGCCTAGCTTTTGATGAAAAATAATTCCCATCTCTCTTAAACAAAGTCGAAATATTTACTATTGAAGCAGGTGGGAGTCGCCTGGTTTCAGGCTTAAAATCAGTGAAAAAAAATGGCTGCCAAAGTTTGGTGACTTCCATAGCTTGAGATTCCTTGGAAACTGAAAATTTACATATTTTGTGCAACATTTTTCATTAAAATCCGCACAAAAATGTATTTTTATAATGAAATAATCTTTGTTGATCCAAAAGACAAAAATAATCAATAAAAATTTCGAAACTGGCAGAAAAATGCCGGTGTCTTTGATTCCATTATTTTGACAAGCGCCTGATTTCATCACGATGCCTCACCTTGTGTAATCTCGATTCATGGTATTTGTTGGAGAATAATTGTGCTTTGTTTTTTGCCTTATCAGGCTTGGCAGGTCTGTCCTGTCCTGTCCTTACGTGATAAAGCAGGAATTACAAATGCTGTCTTTTAAATAGTGTCACATTGTATAATTTGCGTGTCCCTTTAGGTCATCACCGCTCACGGAGCAGCAGCAGTGACGGCATCAAGATGTGGGACGAGGTGATACGCTGTTCTGGAGTGAACACCGTTCGAGCCCACCAACAGCCCATTAATGCGGTCCAGTGTGCTGGAGGCCGAATAGTGACCGCTAGTCAGGACCATACGCTTAAGGTATACCCCATACCTATTTTGTATTATTTCCCTGTGTCTGTTTAATAGACTCTTTTGTATTATTGGATAGTGCTTTTTTAGATATGAACAGTTTAAAGCGTCTGATTGTTGAGAAGAAAAGTGGTTGTCTTAGACAGGTGGGCATCTGGGACAGTGTTATTATAATGTGGGGAAAAAATCTCAAGAGGGGAAGTGGGAATTGGTCATTTGTGCATCTGATTGTCTTGACTGGACAGGTGGTTGTTAGAGCTGGTTCAACTGTATGTTTTTTTTATTCATTTACTGACACGAGAGTCTCATCTCGTACAAAGGGTTAACCTGAAGTTATCTCCCTGAGATTCTGGTTTTAGTCAGTCAGTTTGTTGATTTTAAGATTAATTGGTTCTGACCTTATGATTTAGTAGGCAGCTAATGCCATATATATAGAATTATTCATTTATTCCACCCACTTATTCCCCTCCCCCCAGACATGTCTAATTACTGGTGGTTTCTGCCAGATTACAATTTGGCTATAAGATATTCCCTACAATGTGTATGGAAATTTTGTAAAGGTTAAATCAAGTAGGGCTTCTAGGTTGTGTGAATGACATCTCAGTGGGATTTTTTCCCCTTTTTTTAATTTAAGATAGACAAAGAGGGCTCTAGTGGTCTAGAGGTATGGTGGTTGCTTCCCAATCTAAAGGTTACGGGATTAATTCCTGCTAGGGATTGTAAAATTTCTTCTCTTAAAAGTTCTTCTTTCTCATCTTTTCGTGTTCTCTAGTCCTGTTCTGTAATATGCTTCCATCGACACTTTCTCCCCCTCCCCCGACTCCTAGCCTCCTCTATGTTTTTCACTCTGTTACTCCTCTTTGTACTGCTACTCCTGGCTCCTTACTGCTGTCTATCATCCACACCCCTGTTCTTAGGGTAGGTAAGATCTAATACTTAGTCTTCTTGAATAAGTGCGAAAAATATCAATCACCTGCAGAGAAAGAAACAGACCACAATCTTCCACCTACGAACAGAACATATTCAGGCTCGTAAACAGAATAAAACCAGAACTTCCCCGAATGTGCCCTTTGTGTGACTATGCATATGAGACTGTGGATCATCACTTTTTTCACTGTACAGCCCTAAATGACATTAGAGCTACACTTCTCCCTCGGAGACCTAACATTGATAACACACTTTATGGAACATTACAGCAACTGCTGCAAACTTGCTCTTATCACTACATGGCATTAGAAGGGCAAGAGCCCAGTTGCTGCTGGATCAATAACGACAAAAACAACAAAGAACCCTTGATAGTCCTAAAATAGATAAGAGTAGGCTTCAACCGCCTCCCAGGCAAAATTCAAAATTAATTCCTACCAAAACTGAAAATACTCTAATTAATTTTTTTAAAATAGAGAGTACCTTCAATGTGGCTGCCTGAAGACAAGGGGCCCTATGAAGTGGGAAAAATGATAAGATACATAACGAAAAGTTGCACTTCAGGTTGAAGAACCGGCAGTCGGCCTCCCATGAGATCTAGCAGGGGAACACGAAGAAGAAGTAGAAGATAAACAGTGTGCTTGCTAGTTCATACTTACACTACTGTCCAGTTCTGATTACAATGAGCTTTTTAACTTTTTAGAGATTGTTGTAATCCTTTTTTTTTAAATAAAGAAATTTATGATTTAGCATAATTTTTGGACCATGAGTTTATCAGAAAAATAATCTATTGCGTTCCAGTACTAACATTGACTTGAGGCACTTATGGTGAAAAGGATGGACTCGGTACATCCTAAAAGGGGGAGATATTACCTCATGTAAATCACCTATATACACCAATATTTTTGTCTGACATACTCACATTACTGGCAAAAATGAGTGCTTTCTGCCCGCATATGAAGAAACTTCAGCTCTGTGAAGTTAAAAATGTTTGTGGGTAAACACAAGGTTCAGTGGCCAGTGAGTGGAAATGAGAATGAGCCGTCTCTAGCTCCTTTTGTGGAGTGATGAAGTGTTTTAATAGAAATTGTCCTTGTCTTTTTTTTCTTTTTCTCTTCTTTTTCTTTTTTGGTAAGTGTTTTACGGCGTTCGCAACTGCAAAAGGTCATATAAGTGTATGGGACACATTAAACAAGAAATTGTTTTCAGCTTTGGCAGAATTACTTACTTATGCACGTCTTTATTTTTTTTTTTTCTTTACCCTCCTCACGCATGCCTGACGTGTGAAGGTGTTCCGGTTGGATAGCTCCTTGTGCTTGTACACTTTGCATGGACATGAGGATAGTGTAACAGCTCTGTGTTTGGACCAGGTAAGTCCCATGAATGTCTTGTCTGAGTGTGCAGGAACATATTGTAACAAAGCAAATTGTGCTGCAAATCATTCTGTAGTCAAAATAAGCCTGGGTTTTTTGTCACCCTCTTAACTCAGTTTTATCGGAGGTGGATAGCTAATTAGAGATTCCACTTCTTTCATAAGCCTGCAGAGTTCAGAGAGGCATTAAATCTATAACATAGTGTATCATTCCTGCTTTTTGAAATTTAAGAAATAGAAAATAAGTTTCAGACCTTTTAAAGGAGATGTGTAAATAAAATTTTGCTATGAGACAAAAAGTGTGAACAAATAAAAAAAAACCCCGAAAAACAATGTCAACTTTTAATGTCTTTGTACATTGCTCTGCTGTTGTGTATCGTGGTAGGTGGCCCCTCTAGCTGCTGTCAGTGGCTCCTTTGATGGTACAGTGCGTATCTGGGACCTGCTGACCGGCACCTGTATCCACAAACTGTCTTGGCATTATGCAGCTGTGGTCACTCTCAGCACATCCCCACTATATATTGTCAGCGTCGGCCTGGATGACCGTATGTGTGTATGGGACAGAACAAAGAACACCCTACTTCATACTGTGGATCTGGTATGTTTTCACCTCAAGTATACTTTTTTTTTCCAGTACATTTATCCAAATAGGGTTCAGATTAGGAAAAAGTTGAAGAGATTTTTTTAAAAGTTTAACAACAGACCCATGATGTTACTCACTTCTGCCTATGTCTATTGTGTATTGTTTTTGTAGGGACACATTAACCCCTCAGATCAGTGATATTTATTGTGACTACATTGTTTCATTTGCCACAGTATTTGCTTTTTTCCTCTTTTTACGGAAGGGGGGGGAGATTGATTACAGTCTTGGAATTGGTAGTGATTTTGTACCATTTTCGTGGTGGTAGTTTTCAGTTATCTGTTCGGACAGACCATGTAGCAATGTTTCAAAGACATATTTGGAGTACATGGAGACCCAACATGCGAGATCCAAAGGCCAACTAGAATAGTAAAAGAGCACCATAATATTTATGGGGTGAGCCTGAAAGGGAAAGATAAGTAAATAACCCACTCCCTAAGAAGGAACAAGTTAGTCTAGTGCTGGTAGTAGATAGTCTGGTCAACGAGCTGTGCTGGAGACAAGCTCTTTTTCTAACCGTGAAAGCAAGGACTCATTTTTAATGTTCCTATAAATGAGAGTGAACTTGGTCTTGAAGAGGAACTTAGACGTTCACAAATAAATTTGTCAAAAGGAGGGACAGGGGTAATGGTAATGGATAGATGGAAAATTTGACGAATTCCCAAGTGTCCCATAATTCTCTCAACTGATAGGACATTTCAGGATTGTTTGTTCCCGTGTTTGTATGAGATTTTCATTGATCATTCACATTTTTTTTTTACCTGTGACTGATTTACTGAGGCTCCCATAGTTAATGATTTTTAACTTTTCATACACATTAAATGAAAACCTATTGAAACTATGGGTGTTCAGAGATAAACAATGGGAAAAACAAACTTATGATCTTTTGAGTTCTGCCAGAAGAAGTGGCTTATGCTTTCTGTTTTCATTTTTCTGTCTTTCAACGTTTATTTGGATAAAAAAGTTGTCTTTACTATTAAAGTTTGTTTTTTTTTTCTCACTTTTTTTAGGATCAGAATGGTGTGGGGAGCGCTGCCCTGCTGTCCAGGAATCTTATGGTCACGGGGGGACAGGTAGGTCTCTCTTACTTTGATAATACAGCTGTTTTTTTAATACTTGTGTTTTGATAGCTAAGCTGTTTTGATAATACAGCTTTTTAAAAATAATACAGCTATTTTTTGATAAAACAGGGTCAGGAGAAAGACATATGAAGAGTTGAAAAGCTGATTATACTTTTGACACAACAGATGTAAATAGACTCTGCTATATGTTCTCTCTATTTTTTCTTTTGTCTCTATTTTTTAGAGTATAGTTATAAGCTTTCTTGTGATACGTACAATTGCAGGTCTTGTTGGTCGTTTATTTGTCGACAGTTATTTATAATTTAAGCACATATTCCTAAGCCATATTCAGGAGCGAGCTTAGAAGAAATAATATAGTTTGTCTTGTTTTTATGTTTTCTTACTTTTGTTGATTAAATTTTAATGATTTTGCATATTTTTTACCTGTAACATAAATGTTTGGGCCCGTGATATTTTTTTTCTACTGCATCTTGTGTATCATTTCATGCTACAGTTGAGCATGGATATCTTGAATACATCAGGGCTTGACGAATGTGTTTGACACATCCATATGCTTAGTAAACCGTGATAACAAAAAATTAGAGAAATACTGAAAAAAATCAAATACTCAAAGTGTAATGGTTTGAAAATATACTACTGCCATCATGAAAAGTACCCAGTATCTATAAAAGGAAAAGAGGATTGGATTGTGTTTGCTCCTTGGTGCAAGGTGTCAAACCAAGAGAATGAAAGAGAGTGATTCTTATGAGACTTATGACAAAAAAAATTACTCTCACGTCAAATCACAATCATGACAATGTGACCAACACTGGTCAGAACACTCCACCCACCCCTCTTGTGCAATAACTCCAGGTTCATACCACATGTTCAAACAACGACACACTCGCAGGCACACACGCGCGCACACACACACACACACACACACTCACACACACACACACACACACACACATGAATACAATTCATTCACACACCATATGGCCCAATACAACGCCACACTGTCTGTTTCCGATCACACCCCGCCAATCAGCACCCACCCTCTCATGACTAGATTCAAGGAAGTTCTAATGCCTTATGCACACTATAAATAATGTGCTATGATGCGTCTCAATACCAGCAGTGTGTGTATCATTCTGAGCAGTGGTGAGCCTTGTTGGCTCAAGCAGCCTTTTACTCTCAATGATGATGGATGTGTTTGATTTCCATTGTCCACAAAGGGCACTTTAAAATTGAGACATTTGTAAGGGAAAATTTGGGTGATCTTCTCAAGATGAGCTGTTTGACACATCCGTGTGGGTGTTTAGGAAAACAGTGCTGCCAGTACAAAAAAATAATATAACAGTTCAGTCAGGGAATGACTTGTGTTTGAGCTGTCTGTGAAGTCAAGTTTTTAATGTTGTGCTCAGTTATATGAGTGTTACATATTATTAATATATTTTTCGTCTTCTTTTTCAGGGAAGCATATCGTTGTGGGACATTCCAAGGGGATCGTTGTTGAGGAAAGTTGTATTCTCTGACAGCGATCAGCGAGCATTTGTCAATCATGTTGTGTCTGTAGGGAACAGTGGTGTGGTCTGTGACCAAGGCTCTGACCTTAAAGTTGTCTATTTCCCAACAATTCTGGAGAAAGCAGAGTAGCTCTGCAGTCGCAAATTTATGTTGAGGGCATTTCAAAGTTCCCTACTTCCCTGCCTTGCTAAAGAATGCAGAGGAGCATAGTAATTAAACATGCTTTGTGGGTATCATTTAGTGAAGAAATGAAAAGAGATTCTCTCTTGTGTCCCTTGTATACTGTGGACTAGCAGGTATTGGCAAAGGGGGTTTGCTAAGGCTGTGCGGTCTTTGGGTATCGTCCTAAAGGGCTGAGTTATCCATACTGGGCGTTTGGTCCATGCCTGGAAAAACATTCATCTCGGATGTGGATTTCTGTCTATTACTTTTGTTAAAGGTAGAATTCAGAGCTCAGAACAAATTCATCCAATCATTAGATGATCTGTCTTCATGGGTTTGAGTGGTTGATTTTGTATGACTTTATGGGTGTATGTGAGAGCAAATATGATTGAATTCCTAGTGCAACACTTGTGAGTCCCATGTCATCATTTAGGTGTTTGAAATACTGTCATATCCTCTAGAGCCCTGGGCTGTTGAATCACTCTGTAATTGTCTGAGAACTGGGTGCTCTGGGAACTTTGATTAGCAGAATGTCCCATAGAACGTGCTGAATGATTAAGATTAAGATCAGTAGGGTGCAGCTTTTCTGTCCACTTGAAGTATTAGCCCAATTGAAATATTGTCATTAGTTAAAGAGGGTTTTTTTTTTTGCTTGTCATATGTAATAATTACTCCTCTGTAGGACTGTCTGAACTGTTTCAGTCCCCAATACCTTACCTGTTTGTTCTGGTGACTTCTTGTGGTTAGATTTGCCTGCTGGTCCTATGTTAAGCTGTCAAGGGTTGGGGCTGTTCTACTTCCTACATTGTGCAGTGTTGTCAACATACAGTAGCCCTTTTTGTTGAATTTTCTGGTACTGGAAAACTTTTAGTGCTCTGTGCTTTTTGTTTCTTGTGACGCAGTGAACATCCCCCTTTGTGGAAAATGTATCGACTTTTTATTTCCTGCAATTTTTTAAATTCTTAAGCTCCATTTAGATCTCAGTTTCCCACCCATTTGTATGTGACATTCTCTTGCTGTTCAAATACAGTATCAAGCGAGGAAGGTTGTGGAATTGTAATATCCAAAAAATTTGCCTACAGTTGTATGGGAGTTTTGTGGTGTGCAATGATAATATGCGAGTAAGGTAGCTCGTGTGAGTTGTATGCGTATATTGAGACAACATAGATCCCTGAGTTTCCGTCCGATATTTTGGGAACTGTAACAATTCCCTTTTCATAATCATATGTCCGAGAGGGAGATCTTTTTTAGCATTCCTATTTTCCGCTTTTTTTTTCTTTCTGGGGGTTTCTCTCCTCGCTCCAAGAAAAAAAAAGGTCTTGCAAACATTTTTTTGGTTTGTTGGTTTTAATTTGACTTCAAGTAGACTGTGTTCTTGTCTGGATATGAAACTGGTGGTTTGTGTTAACAAGACCTGCTGTTCCCTTATAATAAGTCTCTATGTAAGATAACTTCATAATGTCAGATGTTGTGTTGGTACAGTGAAGATCATATAAGTAAAAGCTTGTTTTAAAATTTGAGTCAAACATAAATTTGGAGGCCAATATTTTTGTCAGGAAAAGTCTGATTTCATCTTTTCTTTTCAGTATATTATTATGTCTTTTGCATT
Source organism: Aplysia californica (assembly GCF_000002075.1). NCBI lineage: Eukaryota > Metazoa > Mollusca > Gastropoda > Aplysiida > Aplysiidae > Aplysia > Aplysia californica. Next base: position 156,256 of record NW_004798286.1, on the reverse strand, counting down.
TAGGGGGAATGATAATGTTCTCTGGACACAAAGTGACATATTCTGGGGTTATATATCCAAAAACTACATTTTTAGAATATCAAATCTTCTCACGATATTCCTAGTATCATCAAAATATTGATCTGAATTTGTCTTTGCTTATATACAGATTCACCAGAAACTGATGCTGGTTCGTTATTTAGATTTTTCTTACAATACACAGGGCTTGTCCTTGGATTGAGCTTGATATAGTTCCTATATATTATTATGATTCGATAGGTTGAATAATTATTTGGGATGTCATAAAATAGAAGCCCAACCTCTTACGAGGGCTGTCCTAAAATTAGCAGAAAAATAATCAGATTGCACTTCCTATATATTTTGATAGTGTAAAAAGTTTTTAATAGTTGAAGGGAATTCCTGATTTAGGTGCTCTGTTAAAAAACACTAACTGAACGCAGCCATTTTACTACATCACCAAAACTATGGCAATCTCTATTAAAAAAACACAGAACTTGATCTTGCTTATGGTGAAAATAGTTGAAGCTGTCTACTATTGGTGCAATTATTTTTAAACAGGGGCATACAAGTATTTATAATGATCAAATTGGTGGTTGTCATTTGTCTGCCAGCACTGAAAAAATGCTGAACACATTGAAAAACTCATTCGTTATGAAAGGAGGCTTAAAATTTGTGACATTGCCGATGCTCTTGGTCTTTCTAAGTCAACAGTTCAAAGAAATGTCTTTGATTAGTGGTGTCAGCTCAGTGGGTTCCCAAACAGTTGATAGATGACCAGAAGGCACAATGCATCAATGTTTGCTCTTGCATTATGGGAATGATGCAGGAAAAATTAAATGCACTGGTTAACATTTTATATGAATCCTGTTGGTGTCTTCCAAGAACCCAATGAAACCTTTTTGAAACATGTCATAACAACAAAAGATGAGTTGTGGATCCATCACATCACTCCACTAACAAAAAAAGATTCCATGGCTTGGACACATCTTTTGCCACAACCTCCCAAAAAATTCCAAGTTCAACAATCTGCAAACAATGTAAATGGCTACAGTTGTATGAGATTCGAAAGTTCTTAATGAGATCTTGCCTCAAGGAGAAACCATCAATGCAGCCACACACTGATACCCTCAATAAGCTTGGAGAGCAGTGTGTGAAGAGAGACCAAGACGGTCAACGGAAGGCGTCATCTTGCAACATGGCAACGACATCTCCCCTCACTGCTAAGGTCAGCATAGTACTGTGGTTGGGAGTTTTTACCCCATCTACCACAGTCCTGACCTTGCCCTTCAGACTTCTTCTGTTTGGACCAGTGAAGCGATATCTAACTGGGAAGAAATTCAAACAGGATGCAAACCTTTTAGAACATTTCAGAGATTGGTTTCCATTGCTTGACACAAAATTCTACAGGGACGGAGTGCAATTACTCATGCGATGATGTGGGGAAAATGTTTGACTCTTCATGAGGACTACCTTGAGAAATATAGTAGGTGTTTCACCAACTAACTTTGAAATCATGACAAAACTTTTCATTTCATAGCCATTTTCTTGTTAATTCCTTGTTAATTCAGGGACAGCCCTTGTACATCACCAAACAGTTTGGGGAGTTAAAACTCATGCCTTACCTAAACATGAATTATGGCAACAGTTCTGTTTCCACCCACCACTGGCTGATTCTCTTCATTATCATTCCCTGTATTCCTGTTCCATCACTCCCCCCCTATATCCATATCCCTTCCTCTTGTTGAACTTTCCCTCGTGTTTCCTACTGAGTCTCCCCTGTTTGTTACTCTCAGAGCTGTATCAAAATATTTTACCCTTTGTGATATGTGCCATGTATGTCGATGTATAATTGGTGATCTGTGTGAGTTCATGCTGCTCATAATTAAAAGGTTTGTTTGCTCGGCTGAATTTGAAGACTGATCAAAGCACTTCTTTTGTTGTTTATCACCTTTCCCTCCTATTCTTTTCCTTTCATTTAATGATGGGGAAAGATCTTACCCACAGTTTGGGCCATTTGAAAAGCATGCTTTTTATGTGTATCTGATATGATATGTTGAATGCAATTTACTTTGTGTGTGTGTGTGTGTATTGGCGCGTGTGTGTGTGTGTGTTGGTGTATGGGTGGGAGGGTGCATGCGTGCAAGCTACTCACTTGATAAGGAAGGTTCAGAGTTAATCCATTCTTTCCCAACTTCATTGTTATAGTTTTAAAAACAGCCTAAAGTTTGTGCCGTAAATGTGTTCCAGAAGATAGTGTGTTTAATAAATGAATGTTCGTGAAAGCAAAATCATTTTTTCTGTTAGCACCTAATTCATAATTACGATAGAAGTACAGTCTAGCAGGTGCATTGTGAACTGATCTTTAGGTCCCATATTTTTTCTTAAACATATATTGTCTTTTTTATTTAAAACATGTACCTTGCTAGTTATGTACATAATGCAAAGATTTGGGGGCTCAGCCAGTTTCGCTATGTGTGTGCGAGACTGTATTTTTGCTTTACAGCTGCATCTGATATTTTAATATATGCTTATGGCTGGCTTAATGTAACGTGCATTACACCTAAAAGTAAAAGTTTGTCATCAATGTCTTACAATGACCACTGCATTTGTAGAGGAGAGTTTGTATTAAAGAAATGAGCATTAAGATGATTTTTGGCTTCTACCATGGGCAATGAGACCAGGTCTGGTGGAAGAGGAGAATTTGCCACATTTTGAGCATTTATAAGCTTCATTTCCGTTTGTGGATGTGTTCAGCTTGCAAAGTCTCTTGGCTTCAGCATTTCTGATTTGTGAAATCTCGTATGATGCTGCCCTCTGTGATTGCTGCTTCCCAACTGGGTCCCGTGAACGTTGTAGTCCTTCGGGGGACATTTTCATGGTGTCTTTGTAGCACTTTATGTGTGCGCCAACTATACACGTCCGTGAGGACAGCTTAAAGTAGAATATTGCCATTGGGATTCTGAAATCAGAGGAGCATTCTTAGGACATGGGCAGCTAAGCCAAGTTGTGTCCTTTTGAGCTAAGAGATGCATTACATGTTCACACATTTTCACTAGGTTTTGATTTCTGTAGTGTTTGTTTTGTCTTGAACTGCATTAACATTTTTGTGCTGTTGTTGTTGGGAAAGGGGGGGGGGGAGTGATTGGGGTATGAATTTAGCATCTATTAGCTCCTAAGTTGTCCCATAAATATGGACCTTGCTAGGTGATGCAAGTCTGAATATTAATTTTGCTTACTGTATATCATCTAGCATTTGAAGACATTTGCTATCTACTCATCTATTAATTCTTTTACCTTTGAGTCCTCCCACTTCTGAGCCTATGAGACCTGTGCAGCTGGGCTCCGGTGTGTCCACTGCTAAATATACACTAGCTACATGCTGAGGTGCCCCTTTGAGTATTGAGAGCCACACTCTAGTTTAAGCTCAGGTCCTTTAGGTAAATGACTGTGGTCCTGATATATATTTCAGCATATTCTGTTTGTGCGTATTGTATGGGCTGCGTCATATTTCCTTTTCCTCTTCCTTTTCCCCATTTTTTTTCTTATCCTTATCTTTAAACTCCCTGAGTTTCCTAATACAAGCAGGAAATGTATATTCAGTTGTTCTTGGCTTTTGATATTTGAGCTGAGTTGTGTGTTTTGGTTCTTAAGAGAAGTGGTTGAGGAGCTCTTTGCTTACCTCATGTAGGGAGAGCGTAGACAGCTACTTGATTTTGTCGTTTACTTTTGTATGACATATGTAGCAGAAGTTGATCCATGACTTTCAAGTACAGAGTTTTAACACAATAGACTTTTTGTGTTGTGACGTGGCAATGTTGAGTGAAGCTGTGGTAATGATGTCTGTTGTCAAATGATATTGCATGGAGGTACGGAGGGAGGGGTACGGGGAATGTTGGTTTGTTGTTGAGTGGGACCAAGGGCAGCAATGTTTGTGAAGGTTAATTTATTTCGTTGATTTTCTGTTAATAAATTTTCGTTTTTTCAGTCTATTAAAATGTTGCAACACATTTATTTTTGTGATGTGGGTGGTTGGCGGCTGCTCTGGTGTGGTTTGCTCCTTTCTTATCAAATACTTTTCGCCCTCATCTCTCCTCCTTCTTTTCTTTGTATTTGCCATTGCTTGTAACACGTCTGATCTTCAGCATTTATATGGCGCATGTGTTGCTAGTGTGGTAAAAGTCTTCTTAATCTTACTAAATCTAAATTTATGTGATGGTTTCTCTTTGTTACATGATATTAATGATAATGAAAGAGGTGCAGTTTAGAGTTTTGAGTTGTGACATGTTGAGTTCTACCTGTTGAGTCATGAATGGTAGGTGTTGAATGATGTCCGTATGTCCAGTGGTTCCCAACGATTTCCTTTGTTATTACACAGAGCAAGAGAAAACAATGAATTCTTAAAAGTAAAAGAAGGTAATTAGTCATACTGGGATGGGAGTCAGTTCTGAGACTAGACATAAATGTACTAGAACTACAGACAAACTGACCTGAGTAAATGGGCTAGAAAGAATTGCGATGTGTGCAGTTGAAACAAACCTATTTTGATTCAGAAAATTGTTGGACATAATTTTTGTTTGACATCTCCATGCTCCACAAAAGTTTACAAAATTTAAGGTTGAACATTTCAGAACAGGGGAGGTTGTAAAAAAATGTTGACAAGAGAACAAGTTAAGTCAAGTACGGACTACTAGTACAATGTAGCATCAGAAAGGAAATGATTTATTTGAGAAAAATTATGTTAGGCACGACAGTTTTTCATCCAATGTCAGGTGAAGTAAGTTGTGATAAACAAGAACGTGTGCGTCAGAGCGCTTCTGGGGAGGGGGCGAGGGAGGGGGGGGGTTGGTGGTCGTATGTCAAAGGAACCATATCTTATTATTTTATTTCCTTTTCATAGAGCAAGGTTCAGATGACACTGACCGTGATAAACGTCTGTGTCTGTGCCTGCGTCTCGTCTGTGTGTGTGTTTGTGTGTGTGTGTGTGTGTGTGTGTGTGTGTCTGCGTGTGTATGTATGAGAATAAACGGAATGAGTTTGCTTTTTGTTATATTATGCTCATAATTTATTCTTCATTGATTTCTTCCCCTATGGCATACTTCTTGTCAAAATGTGCATTACTTTTGCTTGTAGATTTTTCTCCGCATATTTTGTATCAGATCCCGCCAGTTTTGTAATAAATGTGCTTTGAAGAGCAAAGAAAGTTTCTGGTTTGACTTGTTACATTTATTTTCAGTCTGATGAATGAAATGGATCTTGGAAAATTGATGGCCATCGTACCTGAACAGAGAGTGAAAAAAAAGATAGAGGCTCCGTTTTAATAGTGAGTTAGACCATACTGGAGACCCCCCCCCCCCTTTTTTTTTTCTCTCCCCCTCTCTCTCTCTCTCTCTCTCTCTCTCTCTCTCTCTCTCTCTCTCTCTCTCTCTCTCTCTCTCTCTCTCTCTCTCTCTCTCTCTCTCTCTATCTATCTATTGGCGACTGTGATGTTGCAGTTACGCGCTTCACTGTCACACGCAGGACTTCCGAGTTCGATTTCTCTGAACGGAGAGAATTTTTATCGAGTATCTTGGTCTTTCTGTTGGGATGTTTTTATCCCGCTCTGCCCGGGTTGGCCTTGATAGACAGGGTCGAAAGCCCGCTCCCTATAAGATCTAAAATGTCTCGATTTGGGTGTAAAATAAAAATCTACTTAAAAAATAATACTCTCTCTGCTTTTGTCTGTCTGTCGGTCTGTCTGTCTGATTTCTCTCTCTCTCTCACTCACTCTCTCTCTCTCTCTCTCTCTCTCTCTCTCTCTCTCTCTCTCTCTCTCTCTCTCTCTCTCTCTCTCTCTCTCTGGGTAAACTTTTTAAAACAAAGTTTGTGGCGGTTTTTAATTAACTCTACCCTCGCTGATCTCATTTTCCCTGGGGTGGGGGTGGGGAGGGTCTTTCTCTATACGAACTGTTCACGCTCTGTGCTGGTTTTGAATACAAAGGATATTATAATTGGGACCTGAAGTCCTGAAGATCTAATCTGTTCGCATTTGTGTGTTCCCTACAACGTGCGTGCTCCACTGTACTATTTGATTTTTTTACACGTTACTACTCAGTTGAAGAACAAAAGACAAATGCAGAAGGTGAAAGTGAAAGTAATAAGTCACAATTGATTATTATAAAGACACTGAATATAAAAATAACGGGACATTCTCACTGAATCTCACTCAATAAGGGACGATTGGCGGCTTCCCAGTGTCCCTTCTTGAATATTCTTACCCACTCACTTCCCGTGTGCAGCAGATAGTCGGAGAGTGGCTTTGGTTTGCCGGACAGGGTCTTAACATTATTGAAAGCGTGTTGTGTTGCGTGAAGTTGACAACAATAGACTTTTGAGTAAAAAGGAAAGGAGGACTGTCAGCTGATGATGAAACAGCTTAAAATTCATTCGTGTCAACCAGATCTGCTGAATCTGTTATCGTGTTAAAGGAAGTTGCAATGAAGAAGGTGAAGAGGAGAAAAACACCCCGGGGATTTGAAATCCTTTCTTGTTTACAAGAATAATATTGTTCTAAACGAGTTGGTAGTCTTACTGCTACTATATAAATGTAACTCGTAAGGTAAAATACAGGCTGTTTTGTCGGTGTGCCCATCAAATGTTTTAAGACCCCATTAAAAAAAAAATTGCAGCCCCTTAATCTGCAGTATCCGGTGCATATTATGCTCAAGGCATACAGTAGTCTTTGTTATGTAAATTAAGATAAAAATAACTTTCTTGCTGGTCTCTGTTGCATCCAACTGAAACACTTACTGTACCTTCAAACTGTATTGACGGGAGTCCTAGGCATACCTCTCTGGCTCTCTGGTTTCTTCTTGCCGTTGTTGTTGTTGCTGTTATTGTTGTTGCTGTGTGAGTGTAATTTTAAAAAAAACCTCGAAAATGATAAGTCATGTATAGGTTCCATGCTGTAATATCAATTTTCATTTCCTTGAGCAGACACTGCTAAATATAGGACGCCAGATGGCTAGCAGGCTTTATGACATAGTCAACTATTATTTATTCTATTGTATTAATGCTGTTTTCCTCATCTATTCCTTGTGAAATCTGGCTGTGCTCAGTAAATGACACACAGAAACTCAACCACGGCTGCCACCACTACCAACAACAGCATTAACATATACAAAGAAAGATAAATATACACCAAGCAATAGAACCCACTTGTCATCTTTTATTTTATTGATCAAAGTAATTTAATCTTTTTAAATAGTATCTAACAAAAACACCTGTCATCGTAACTGCTATTATTTCTAAAACAGGGAGTGACCATTTCTCACTCGATTCAACAAACGGCAGTAATTCTGCTCTATATTTCTGTCGATATAAGTTTGGTAGTCTTTTAATTTTCGTTTTCGCGTGTGCTTGAAGGATGCTGTAGATATTACATTTTTAATACTATTCTTTACTTGGTCTGCTTCCCGGAGAAAATTGTTTCATGATGCCCATACGTTTTAAACGAAATCTTACCTCCTCATTTTCTCTCGCACTAATGCATACTTATGTTGTGTTTGGCATGTACTTTCTGTCTGTTTCGGATTTCATTGAGTGACAGATTCTTTTTTTTAACTCAAGGACTTAGACATTGGCAAAGGGGATTGAGTGTCAATTTGATACTGGTTCACGAGTCCGATTATTCCTTCACTTTCGTCTTTCAAGAACTTGTATTTCAATCTGTTCTTTGCACTGTTTCGGCCAGTCACTGTGCCTGTGTTTTGATTTGTTTTAAACCTCAAGCAAACGAAGTAAGCGATTCATCATCATCATTACCCTTCTCACACTGGATCAGGGTATAGGCCACGAACAAACACTTTCCACCTTTCCCTATCCTGTGTTAGCCGCTTGATTTTATTCCATGTCTTCCCACTTTTCTGTACATCAATTTATGTGCTCTTTTCCAGGTTCCACGTGGTCTTCCCCCAGGCCTTTTACCCTGTGGGTTCCAATCCAACATGCTCCTTGTTATGCAATAAGTGATTGCCAAGATACAAAAAGTTACGTTTAACTTGCTTTTTTGTGGCTTAGATTAGAACCTGCCCTTTCTTTTGCTACACACAACAGCAACAGCACCTCTCGTGTTTTGATTAGGTTCTTCGCTATTCCTGAAAAAAACAACTTACGTTTGATTCCCAATTGGGGGAATTTTATCGAGTTTCTCCATCTTTCAGTTGGGACGCTTCATCCCACTCATTTTTAAAAAAGTGTTTTACGGCGCTCTCAACTGCATTAGGTCATATAGGCGCGCTGGATACATTAAAAATTTTCAGCTGGTAGGAAATTTTGAATTTTGCCCGGGTGGCGGCCGGAGCCTACTCATATCGACTTTTTACCACCAAGGGATCTTTAACGTGCGCAACTTGCACACGGGACCTCCGAGATTTTTTGCTCTTATCCGAGAAGGCTAGGTGTTAAATCTTACTTACATAAGATCAGGGATGTGGCTGAAAGACATCGGTAAGAAGGTGCCAAGGAGTTCGTAGAAAGGCTGCAGAAAGAGTCAGGAGCTCAGGGTAAGGGGCAAAGGATGTGGGGGATGAGGGCAAAAAGCGGAGACGAAAGCAGACGACAGGACGTTGTTAGAGAGCAGGAAAAATGTGAGAGGAGAACATTTTAGAGAGGATATTGTCCGACGTTATCCAGATTCGAACCCAGGACCTACTGAATGAGAGGCGAACACTTAACCTCTAGACCACGATAGTCCCCTATCCCATTCAGCTTGTGTCGAAGTAACCTACCTCCTAAACGATAGTATCTGTATCGTTTGAGGTGTAACAAATGTATACAGTCACACTGCAGCAGTCATTAGGACAGGTCTGTGCAGCAGTCTGCTATGGATGTACGTGGTGCTGTTCTCTCTTACAACTTCCCATCAACGTTCCTATTGTTCTTATCTGTCGAAGGTTCACCATAATAATAGTATGGCGTCGACTCGCTGCAAACCGACACGGAAAAGTGCCAGATATTGGACAAGTGCGCACGGCTTTTAATCCTGCCCATCCTCCCTCTAAAAAAAGTGCTCAGGTTACGGAGAGGCTCAGAAACCTTCACCAATGTTCGGCGAGGATTTTAAAAGATCGTCCTCCCCAAGGCACTGGAAACCTAGCACGATCCCCGTGCACTAAGCCTGAAATAGTGCAGTCGTTTTTTTAGCTTTCGTTCTTTATCTTTGAAGACTTGGCGCCTCCTGTAGATGAAGCCGTTCTTCAGTCTTATTCAGTTCGGCTTCCGTCCCGCGAATTAAAATAATTTTTTTTGAAAGCACCAGACGCGCTTTTAAAATTGTTAACAATATAAAGAGTTTGAAGAAAAGTTGAGATCACCAGAAAGACCGACAACAAAGTAAAAGTACATTTTGTATTTGTTTGGAGCCATAAATAGAGCTCATGTTTTCCACCATGCCCAACGTGTCCTGAGATAGTGGTTACCGGACCGGAAGTATTGGGTAGTATAGTGGAGGCAGCAGAGAGAGAGGGGGTGGGTGTGGGGGAAGGCTTTGATACATTGTACGCTCAACTCTCAATGTGCTGACTGCTGGAGAATGTCTAGTGTTCTTGAGGAGCGTTTTTTTAACATCTCACTGAAAATCCAGGATAGGGGACTAAAAGTGTCAGTGGACACCATAGACAGGATAAAGAGATTTCGCAATGTTAAAATAATGTGAGTCATCGCAGATGAAATCAGACTCTTGCCAAAGTAATGAAATCGAAGAAACCGAAATTTATTTCTGTGCCCAATGGGCAATTTTTATCAATTTTTGTTGGCTGAAACTTTTTAAGTCATTAGAAACACTTTTCTGCATGGATGTAACTAAAAAACGTCAATTAAAGGTACACAAGATGTATATAGGTGCCATTTTCAAGATGATTTGACCTCTGACGCGAAGAGACACCCCCCCCCCTTCCCAACCTCATTCAATCACAAATATCTCTTCTGTTTAATATATGTCAGTATTTATTTTCATCAAAAGAAAACAAGTGAACACGCTTCAAGAAGATACCAATAACTCCATATGCCAAAAACTTGACCTGCACCTGATTCCATCAAGTCATGACACACGTGAATTAATTGTCTTCGACCTTACCGAAAACTCTTAAAGTCCGTCCTTCGTTTTCTTTCAACATTTCAAGGAATCATTCAAACCAGGAAGTTCATTTTATAAAGGTATTATAATCATAAACACGAACCTCACGATGCCTCCTTCTCGAGTAAAAATCAATATTGCAGTTAGAAACAAAACCCAAGGAGCGAAGGGTATCTTCTGTCCATTCCATTTTAGTGTACAGCAACAAGCACACATACACATCAAAACAGATAGCTCATCTTGCTGCTGTAAATTGTCCCGCGACACTGTGCCATGTTGGATTAGAACTGATTTGTATTGTGAATAAACTATGATTTTTTTCCGACTTTTTTTCCTGCCCATCCTCCAGCTTGGACTTGTGCTCTTGTCTT
>NW_004798286.1:135774-140774 GCF_000002075.1 Aplysia californica | reverse complement strand
TATTTGTATGAAAACAGGCTGAACACAATACGAATAACCTTTCGATTGCAGCATAATAAGTGCCACGATGTTGCCGTCATAGCTTGCTTGGGACGTCGTTGTGTAAACCTCCATTAATCAAAGATGGTCTTCGGGAACATTTAGAAGTCACAAAAAATGACAACCAATAAACGATTGTTCACACATCGACTCAAGATAAATAGATTTATTATGTTTTATAATTACTTAGAAGCGACAGTGTTGCCGCATGCCCTTAGGTCTCAAAATGAGGTCAACAGAGAATTGAAATGTCTTCCTTGTATCTCAAAGTTCTGCGTCGCCAAAGGCTTGGATTCACTCATCACGTCGTCGCCCTTTTTTAAAATTCATTTTTTAAAAGCAAGCTACGTCTTTTGCACAATGCAACCCAAATTTTCAAATGTTACAAAAAATCACTTCGAAATCATTTGCTTCATTGCATCTCGTAAGGCGTTTAAAGAAAAGGGATAAAGGAAACCATGAGGTCAGAACGAACAGCAGCAAAAGAAGAAGAAGAAGAAGAAGAAGAAGAAGAAGAAGAAGAAGAAGAAGAAGAACAACAACAACAACAACAACAATAACAACAACAACAACAACAACAACAACAACAACAACAAGAAAAGCAACAAGAAAAGCAACAACAGCAGCAGTAGCAGCAACAACACTCACAACAACGTTCTTCCAAAAACACCCCCACCCCTTCCTTCCACACCATGCTGTGTTGCGCTCTTCCAACCATACATGTCTACTCGGGAGGATCGGAAGATCAATAGCAATTTATACAGCCCAAGGGTACGCAATGTCACTATGGAATGGACGATGCCTCTTCGAAGGAGCTGAATATCTGGGTTGGCAGATCCAACTCATGTAGTCGATTGCAGCTGGTTACAGGCTTTACTTTTAGACCCAACGTTCGTGTGCTCATAATATGACCTTATGCAGTTACGAGCGCCGAAAAACTCTTGCTAAAACAAGGCCCGACATAACTTTTTCCCTTCACATAATGTCTTTATTTCGATAAATAAAAAAAAAAAAAATGCTTGAACTCAAGAACAGAAGTGAACACTGCTCAAGAACCTCATATATAATATATTATATATATATATATATATATATATATATATATATATATATATATATATATATATATATATATATATATATATATTTACCCCAGTCTGTCACAAAAAAACAACAACCTACAAACAAACAATAAAACCACGGGTCAGGGGTGTGTCCGCTGTGGGGGGGGGGGGGGGGGAAGGGGAGATAATCGAACCAATTTTCTGCTCTGCAAAGTATTTTTTTTTCTTTTTTTGTGTTCACTTTTCAGTCACCGTCGTTATCTCAGAGTTCGTGCGACCAACCGACAATGTCACATCCGATTCCAGTTTTTGCCCCTCATTAGTAGGCTTAGTCCTTCTAGGTCCCAAACAAAACTGAGAGTCGATCTGTTTTCGAAAACAAAGCTGTTGTAAGAATTCCGTCCCGAAAGGGTTCCCTTGAGGTACAGAGGTTAACATATGCTCCTTTGACCGCTATGGATAAGGTATATTTTGTAAGAGGATCTGCAGTTTTATGTAGAAACGGAATCGGAGACGTACAAAAGCGGACACAGAGAATAAGGGGACATTATAATGGAACGTCTGGAAATGTTTCCAGGATAAGAAAAGTGTTGTGTTACATGTTTTGATACCGGTGAAAATCATGCCCCATTAGCCCATATTTTCGTCACGTTTGAATGAAACAATATTTTCTTTCTGTCCTTTATATTTCTTTCTTTATTTCTTTCTTCCTTCTTTGCCAAAATGTGATCGAATCTGAGCAAACTAGTAGATTCGGGTGGGATCGTTTTAAGGGAAAGGCTAAAGGGGGACCAGAAGAAAAGAAGATGTCTCCTGCCCACTGTTATAAAAAAAAACCTTCACTGCTCTGAAGTGTACAGTCCACATAGAAGATTATCTCAACTCGTTCCATCTTCTTGTCGCGTCCTTCTCGACCGCCATTATTGTTCACACCACTCGTAAAGGGAGAGCAGTCAAACTACCCTCACCGCTGGGACGTGCATGGTACAAAAGTTTCCGCCCTTCGATTTGCTTGACAGTCGTGTTCGTTTTGCCAGGGAAAGAGTTTCCTCACGTTCCGACGAGACGTCTAATACTAACTCACTGTGCTGCGGGAGCTCATATTATCAGACATCTTTTTCTATTCAATATAGTGATAACAGAATGATATCCTAATGCTTGGGGTTTTTGTATGGCAAATTGCTCGCTAGACGTTTGTATGTCTTACATAATGAAAATAACTCCCCTCCCCGTCTCTCTCCCACTCTCCCCCCCCCTCTCTCTCTCTCTCTCTCTCTCTCTCTCTCTCTCCCTCTCTCTCTCTCTCTCTCGCACACACACATACGCGCGCACACACACACACACACACACACACATACACACACACACACACACACACATCTCATCTCATCTCAAAAGTGGGTCTTCATGTCATGAGGTCGACGCAACTATATTAAGCAGGTTGTCCTTGGTTTTGTACCTCATAAACTAAACGAGGCGCAAGTAATTCCGAGGCTGATGAGTATCTTTCCGCTCGTGTTACTTGTTTATAAGTTTGCTCCAGTGGCGGACGAGGCCGTTGGAGACTCTAGATGCACCCGAGATCCTTGATCGTGTGGAAGAAAGGGGGCCCAGGAAAGGTATGGGCACAGTGCCAGAGGTTTTTGGTCTGTGTTTTGTTCTCTCTCTCTCTCTCTCTCTCTCTCTCTCTCTCTCTCTCTCTCTCTCTCTCTCTCTCTCTCTCTCTCTCTCTCTCTCTCTCTTGTGTAATACGAAAAATGCTAACGTACAGCTTAAGTATAAATCAAAAAATCATTTTAAAAATTAATTAGATAGCGTGTCCAGCTTTTTCAAACGGCTGTGCGTAATCCTGTGCGAAATTTAAATGGCACAAGACAGTAAATTACCTTACAAAGTACTAATCACACAATTGGTGATGATGGGCCTATTTAAGACAATAAAGTATGTAAAACGAACCAAGCGTAAACAGGCCTTTGGAGCTTCAAAAGTCTTAGCAAAGTCCTTGGAGAATTTTACAAAATATTCTTCTTTTTCAAATGCAAATGAAAGCACGAAAAAAGAGAGTTCCATGGATTTTTGTTATTTACGACAGACTAGGGGCTTGTGGGGTTATCTTGGGGACATTTGGAAGGAGAAACAATGCAAGAGTACAACAAAATAATTTTTTAATGGCAAGCGTTAACAGTTTCAGTTGTTTATCTAAAGAGAAATAAATTAGACAATAGGTCGTTTATAACGCAAGCACAGCGTAAACAATGAGTGAAGTTGCAGGGCTTTTGATCACTTATACATTTTATATTATGTTGGAGTTGATTTGGCTCTTGAAGAAGAAAAACTTGGCAGTCCGCTTTAAAGCAAATGGAGCTATTTTTACAAAATCCCGTTGTTCTATTAGACGTACTTTTGTTATTTTAATAAATATCAACTTTTAGGTCAATGAGAATATAACGCATCGTTTAACTGATAATAGACTCAGTTGTGTTCTTGCACAAAAAAATGAAATGACATAATAAATCGTCCATTGCTTAATTACAGTTCACTACGGATTATTTGATGTCGGTGGGGGTAGTCAAAAATAAATTAACTCATCAGAAGTTGACTTAATCGTTGGAAACTGTAAAGAAGAAGAAGTGCTGGGACCCGAGAAAAAGACCAACTAAACCGAAAATCAACTCAAGCGACTTTAGCACAGGCGGGGTCGACAGTATATCCTTGCCATTTGGAGTAGATAAGTTATGGGTAGGATTTCTCTACAGATATAGATCTAACCTGGACATGGGGACAGGGTTTTGCGTTTCTTCCTTCTCTGCTTCTAGTTTCCTGAACTGTCCGTGCAAGAGTCTTTGAATGAGGAGACGGCCGAGTAAGTGACGTGACTTCTGAGTTGGTGGTTTGCAAGAAGGACCGATTACTGCTTGCTGGGGGTGATCGATGAGACAGAGAAAAAGGGACTTTTTCTGTTAGAGCTTATTCCTCTTCTTTGGTGCCCTTCTACAGCGGTGACCAGTAGAGAGTTCACCATTCAGGCTGATTTTGGCATATGGTAGTCATCTATTCTGAAGTCGTGCCCTGTCCGGATGCAAGCAAAAATGGAAAAAAGAAAAAAAAACGTTTTAAGAATATCTTTTATTGACCGTAAAAGGCTGTCCTATGGTTATACGATATTATGAAGAAGGGAAACAAAAACCTACATGTGCTTTGCTTGTGGCCCTGGAATAGATTCAGCTCTTAACTGTCTGCCCAAGACTGTAGTTTATGGACTCTTTCAATAGATGATGGAGCATCCCCTGCTGTGAGAAGGTTAAAATGTTTTGAAAAGGTATCAAACAAACGTATGTAGACAAGTTTACAGTGTGCAGCGCTCGTGTGCAATGTCTGCAATTTGGCGTACTCACCTATCCAAAACTGATGCCAGACTTGTTTACAAACAACTCTTGCAATGTGTCCCTGTTTTCTGTAATGCTTTTTTGTTTTTTTCCTCTTTCGGTGATGTTTAGAAATAAGGCTTAATTCATGAAGATCTAATGTGTTTTGCTAAATGGGAAGCTTGGGAGAAGCTTGTTTTCGCCTGTAGTATAAACAAACTAATCTGATTGGCACTCATGGAAATAAACAGTGTTCTTAAATGTCTGAAAACTAGAATGAAATGCTTCTGTTTTGAGCTACACTCTTTCTTACATTTTTCGTCATGTTGAGTTTCCCATTTTACGTCGGGACGATTCCCCGTCTGCTGAGCTACTATAATTATAAGCTGACGTGTCTACACAGAGCACACTCATGCATACAGACACGCGTGCGAGCACACACACACACACGCACACACACACACATACACACACATACACACACATACACATACATACACATACACACACACACACATATATATATATATAT
>NW_004798286.1:130137-135166 GCF_000002075.1 Aplysia californica | reverse complement strand
ACACACACACACACACACACACACACACACACACACACACACACACACACAGTCTTTCTCTATTCTTTCATATTATTCACCTGATCTTCTACTGCCCCGCCCACGACACAGCGTACGATCAACAATCTTTTACAGGAAACCCGTACATGTATTCCTTTATCATATTTCATATTGTGTGAATCTACAAACAAAAACCACGCTGGCAGGAGTAAAATGACAGTGTCTCTGATATTTTACATGCTGAAATAAACTCTATTTATTCTTAATTAAGGAGCGCAAAGCATTAAATTGAGCTGAAGGCATAACATTTGTTTGTTTTTTTATAACCCCGATGCCCATATCCCCTGCCGGAAGTTTAGTATTAATCTATCCATGGCGTGTATCTGTTACGTAGAAGTAGAGTAGTCAACTTTGTACGGAAAGGCAATTTCCTGAAATTGCTTCTTAGCTAAATTAAGACGCCTTTCGTGACAAAGGCCATTGCACAATACCAGTAGGAAAATAAAGGAATGAATAAATAAATAAAATAATAAAGACAGTAATAAATACATCAAATAAAAAGATAAATATATAAAAGCTGCCATCGGACCCTGTGTACATTAGAGATATTTTGTTTTATTTTTTAGCAAGCGTTTAGCGGCTCTTTCAACACAATTAGGTCATATAAATGCCGAAGATTAGGGTTGTTACAAGAGGGTAACAAACACAAAAAAGAGGGATGCGTAGATATATGTTTGATATGAAAGAAGGAGCAAACCACAGAAGAGCATCCGCCAACCACCCACTTAGAGACATTTAGACAATCTTGATTTGAATGTTAGCGGCCAGTTTTATACCTATCTTATTCTCGTCATACCAACGATAAGATTTCAATTTGATAAATTGCACATGATTTTATACAACTTTAAAAACTTGAATTGTTCGGACCAGATTTGTGTTTCAATTGGGCCATTTTGAGAAAACGTGCGTGTATTATCTTTGTGTCAAAATGGTTTACCCAAAACCGTAAGGTATTGACACCAGGTTATTGCCTATCTTGTCAATTTAGTATCGTATCGAGACACGGAAAGTATAATTCAGTGTATCTATGACAAATGGAACCAAAATAAAATTAATTTGTTGTTATACCAAACTTGTTCCAAAGCTGCTTTTTACGCCTCTTTCTCCATGAAGTATTGTTTTATTTTATCAAACAAAGTTGACATGTTACTACAGAAGATGCAGCTGGCCTCACTTCCTACCCTTCATCAACTGTTTGAATGGCGTATTGGACACATCGTCTTTGGCTGCTTTGTTTTATCACTGATTCGGAAAAATGGATCTTGGCAAAAAGTTTTCCTTATCGGACCAACTCTCAATGAAGTATTGGAACTAACTTCGGTATTTTATTGTATATGTATTTTCAAATTGTTCAGTCGAAAATTAGAACGATTTTGACGTTATTGTCTATGCCAGTTCTACATTTAAAAAAGCCTCGAAAAGGGGAACAATTTTTGAGACCACATACATATGAACCCCCAATTCATTGAAGAAAACATGTTAAAAATCCAGACCATTATCACCGCTGCAAGAAACATTTCGATTTGCGTAATGCACAAAAGTAAAAGCAATTTTAAAAAAAAACAACTACAAGACAACAAAAGCCGTAAAAATAGAAATAACACATGTAACAATAACAGTATTGCAACACAATGCTTTTGAATCTAATAAATCTGCGTTATAAAACAGTATGATGCTAAACATCTTAAATTTATAGTGGCAAATTAAAATACCTCAGTGCATTGGCTAGGACAGATTAGATTTTCAAAACATTCACAATTACGTCAGCCAGCAAAGATGTGGAGCAAACCTTGCCGAGGGCCATTAATTGAATTCAGCTATTTGGGGGCCTTGAATCAAAAGATTCCGTCTGAAGCCGTAACAGTTTTTAGATGGGCGCTTTTGAGTTGAGGCCAGCTATTACAGCGGTGGGATATAAGACGCTGACCTAAATGTTTCATTCGCGCTGCTGTTTTTCTGCAACTCTCTGGCCAGAAGGCACATCCGTTTGTCCACGTGACCGGAAACGGCAACTAAATACGGCTAGGACGTCGCAAGAATTACAAGATAGAAATTAAATGTTCTAGCTTCAAGGCAACTTACATAACCTTGAGATTGTTCGTAGACCGTCGTTAACCCCCAGGGTGGGGTTAAGTGAAAGCGATACGTAGAAACTGAAAGGGAATACTGCTTGGTCCAAGAAGGGTGGACACACTGATAGAAAGGGAAAACAAGAGATACGTGGCCGAGGCAAATTTCTTTTGGTCTGAAACAAACGTGATCGGTTGCAAACAAGCAAAATTAGAAGTTAAACTGGAGTAACGCTTGCACGACTGTCAATGCTTCACTGCGGCCATCATTCTGTTTGCTCCAACATCAGGGGAATCGTTTCTTTTGGCACCGTTTCGTTTTCAACATGAATGGATCCTCGAAACTTTAAATGTAATATAACGTATAGTATTCTATCTGTAGCGTTTGTTATGACAGTGTATCAGGGGTCGACTCTTTATAATAAAAAAGGAAAGATTAGGTCCATTGACGTCACGGTGTGGGAGCAGCTGGTAAAAAAGCCTTGGTTCAAACCTTGGCGTTGCCGTCTTGTTGTCAGGGTTTTGTGGAGTATCCATATCAGATAATTATGTCCCCTCTGTTGGGTTCCATTGAAACTGGAGTTTGAATCTGAAGTCTTATCTTTTATTGACCTCTCCTTTTTGTCGCCTAATCTGAGGTCATGGGAGTCTATCTCAAATGCCATGGGGGAGTAGGGGTGACTCTTTAGCATGCTCGGGCAAATAATATAATTCCATATCTGAAAATGAAATGGCATAAGTTCAACACCTCTATCAACACTGCTACGTTATTTAATAGGCTTGACCTCCCAGTTTAATGTCCATCTCCGAAATGACCATGTCTATTGGACATTCATTCATTCTTCTTCTTCTTCTTCTTCTTCTTCTTCTTCTTCTTCTTCTTCTTCTTCTTTTTCTTCTTCTTCTTCTTCTTCTTCTTGACAACAATTTTTAACAATCGCAAATCCCCACACCCAATAGCACCAGCAGACTTCGGCGCTCTCACGCACACCAACATAGGCACGCTCACACGTGGGCACGCACGCACACCCAGATGCGCAGACTCATAGACACAAACATAAACACACTCACTCATACACACACACACACACACACACACACACACACACACACACAAACGTAAGTACAAACACCCACACACCCACACACCCACACATGCGCGCAACCGAGAAAGAGAAAGATAAGCTAAAAACTGTCAAGTGAAACGTTCGCCACCCGATTTATACATTATATCTACATTAAACTTTATCATAAGGGCATAGAAAGTTCATACACTAGGAGATGACATTTTTACATAGTCTCATGTTTCATCCTTTGCCCATTTTGGTCTACATAATCATTGAAGACAGATGATACAATCTAAGAGAAGAAAAACATTATAAAATAACAGTTGCCCACGACTGATCTGCATGCATACAAACAACAATGTATGCAATGGCCGTCCCCGAATTTACAGGAAAATGGTCCTAATTAAATGACAAACTGAGCTATTTCAGTTCTCTTTTTATTTAAAGTTTTTAATAGCTCAGGGAATTCGTATTTTGGGAACATCAAAATAGAATTTTAAAAAATGAATACACATATTTTACTACATCACGACGAAGATTGCAACTCTTATTAACAAATCGGTCAAAAAAAGAGATTAGAGGAGTAACTTGGTTAATTCATGCAAATGGTTAAAATCCAACTGAAGTTCAGACAAACGAGAAAATATTTGTGGTTAGAATATTTTAAGTAAGTCAAAGATCTTCCATTTCTTAATAAAAATAAAGAAGGGCATTTAAATGTACGCGATTAGCAAATATTTGAGGTCGTCATCTGTCGAACAACGCAGAGAACAAAATGTTAAACGCATTGTATAACTCAGTCCTTGTGAAAGGGGGCCCAAAGGTCATCACATAATACAGAATATCAATGTTTGCAAGGTGTTGTTGGAACGATGCAGATAGAATACACATGACAACAAGAGACCTAGGCCTGATGGTGAGTTCCAAGAACCTTATGATAGATTTTAGGTACATGGTACAGATTGTGCCCCTTCAGACTTCCATCTGAATGGAGAAATTTAATGCTGTGATATCTACTAGCCTGGAAATGAAATGGCACAAATCTTGTGGAGCATGTCCGGGAATGGCTTCGGTAGTTTAGCACAGAATTTTACAGGGATAGCATACATTTGTGAGACAGCTTGGTGAAATCAGGCGCTCGTCAAAATAACGAAAGAGGAGAAACTGGGTTTTCTTCACAGATTGGGCAATTTTTATCAATCTTCTTATTTTCTGCTCAACCCCTTTTATGCCCATTAAAAAACACATTTCCATGTAGATTTTACTGGAAAACATTGACTAAATGCATAAAAGATGTAAATTTTCAGTTTACACTTGCTCTCTAGCTAAGGAAATAACGAAACTTTGGACGCCATTTTTTCGCTAATTTTACCTCTGAAACCAAGCAACCCCACTTCCTTCAATCGCCAATTTCTCGACTTGTAACCAAGATAAATGGGTATTTTTTTCATTGAAAGGGAGGTAAATGGACAGGCTTTAAGACGATACCAACAACTCCATATGCTCAAAACACTGACGAGCGCCTGATTCTACCACGTCGCGTCACATTTACTCACGCAGCAATAGGGAAAATACACGACTGTTCACAAGGACTATGTTGAAAAATAAAGGGAGCGTTTAGCCAGCTAAGTGTATAGGTTGTACCTTAAAAATCAGAAAAAGTTTCATTTTATAGTTCTATTTGTATTAATTCTGGGATAGCCCTCATAAATTGAGACCACGGACTCATTGGAACAAACAAAAACTAACAGCCACACACTATTGCAACGCACGCACAGACACATATACACACAAGCATGCACGCACACACACACACACACACACACACACACA
>NW_004798286.1:119112-129043 GCF_000002075.1 Aplysia californica | reverse complement strand
GAAGGAGGAGGAGGAGAAGGAGGAGGAGGAGAAGGAGGAGGAGGAAGAGGAGAAGGAGGAGGAGGAAGAGGAGGAAGTGGGAACTCTTTCAGAAGCATCGCGGGGTGCACTAGCTGTTACCGAGAAGTGGACATCGATCCCACTATTTTCGACTAGTGAATTGATGAAAAAATCTAATGTAACCTCTACGTTGGAGATGAATCCACTTTGTTTTTTAACTCATTCATTCATTCATTCATTCATTCATTCATTCATTCATTCATTCATTCATTCATTCATTCATTCATTCATTCCACAATTCATTCCATCATTCAATCATTCTTTTATTCATTCATTTATTCATTCCGGAAGGTGAGGAACAATAATTTTCACGGTGTTACGGCGCTTATTGTAAAAGTTTTATATTTTGATTGCTACTATTGAATCTATTCGGAGTGTCAGTAGAAAGGTATTGGCGGTAACGGCAGTGATCGCGAAAAATAGTAATACGCTGTAGCCGGACACGACTCCATGGCATCCTGACTTTCAGTGCCTTTTTGCACCTAAAGATTCTTTTTTCCGTGTTTCGTTTTGCTTTTGTGATTTGTTTCCCTGTAACATACCAGTCTGTCCCCGACAAATAACTGATTAGCTAGCAGAGCGAACATGAGACAACTCCGTCGTGCATGTCACCTTGAGGCCGCGACATGACACCTTCGATCACGTCAAAGCTGCCTGTTCGTGCAAAAATTCGTTCTTATTTTGGGGGCGCTATTCCACGGCAGCTGACGGGACATTTAAAACGATATTTTCCTATAATGATAACACTGTTATTCAATATCATTTAATTTATTTCAACTTTAAATGAGCAAACATTTGAAAGACATTTTAAGAATCATATCAAATGCAGCATTTGAAAAAAGAACTTTTAGCAAATTCTGTGACGTGTTTAGTTTTGGTAACTGACTGCTCAAATGAGGTATTTTTACTGTCCCGTCAGTTACCGTGGAATAGCCCGCGCAAAATAGACCGATAGTAAATAATGGACAAGCTGTTCAACTGTTTTAAGCCTACAAAGACAATATTTTCAGGGAAGGGGGAAACACAATTTTTGTAACAGTAAGTTGTACTTACATTGTGTAACTGTTTCTGTTTTTGTTCTACATTTAGAATTTGAATTACGACAAAATATTTCTAGGGTTAATGCAACTTATACCACTGATTAAGAAACTGCAATTTTTTTTTAAAGCACTCCAAGTTTTGAGTATAGTAAGTCTGAATGGCTAGCCAAGGAAATATGCTTGCTACAAAAAGGGAACTTACTGCATTTTTACAACTGGGTTTTACTTAGTTTACAAATAATATTATATTACTAAGGCCTCTTCTGTCGCCCATTTAGCGACTTCTCTAAAATCTCTCCCTGGCCCCGGCATTCACCATACTTTAGGCAATTACAAGCATTCACCATACAGCAGGCAGTGAGGAAAGCAAAATCTATAAAGGCAGGATCAATGGTAATGCCAGCAACAACAACGACAGCAATAACTGTAACAGCACTGAGGACAAAAACAACAAAACAGCAAAGGACGCTGACGTAAAAAAGTCGTCACTCGCACCTGTTCAATTTTGAACAACATCAGAATTCGATTCTTTCACCATTCTTTCCGCTGCAAGCTCATTATGAACATCAAACAACGTTTTTTGTCCTTACTGATGAACAAAAAGAATCCTTGGTAGTAGTTTCCCTCAGGACAATAACAGGGTGTAACTTGTGAACGTGATTCATAATATGCCTGTCCCGGTGCCTTTTTGTTAAGGAAAAAAAAATGATGAATATTGTTAGTTTAAAGAGATACATTAAGTAAACTTTTAGCTTTAGTTAGAGAAATACAATGTATTTTCTATATGTAGCTACCCGTTTGTACAACACTCAGAGCCTTTGTTCCTTAATAGAAATAGAGTGCAGTATAAAAGTCATAATACTTTTAAAAAATCAAAATAAGATGTTCTACGTACATTACCTTATAGTGATCCCTGGGCATTCACAAGCATTTTGAGTAATATTCTTGTTTGTGCGATTTGTGTACGAGCTGAGTGCCATGCTAGAAATGATTACGTAATTCTGTAAGGCTCGAATCACTAGGTTGTGTCTTGGAGTTTACTGTTTGCTAAACAGAGCGTTCAATCGCCTGACTGGCGAAAAAGAGAGGTAGAGAGAAAACCAAAGTAGAAGCAGTGAGGATTGCAACGATGAGATCAACAATAACAGAAAAACGATCACAAAGGTAATGATGACAACACACTAGAAACCAAAAGGACAAAATAACAAAACACTGAAGTAAACATCAACAACAAAACAAAGATCCCGAGCTTCGCTTCTATTCAGTTACAAACAACGTCAGACAACGATTCAGTTCTTAGAACACAAGAAACAAACAAGATGCCTTCCCACCGCCCCAGGACAGAGAGGTTGTAGAGCACGGGGTGGCATTCACCATGGGAAAGTGGTTATTACGAAGAGAAGGAGGATGAGAAATAACGAGTTCTCTCTCTCTCTCTCTCTCTCTCTCTCTCTCTCTCTCTCTCTCTCTCTCTCTCTCTCTCTCTCTCTCTCTCTCTCTCTCTCTCTCTCTCTTTCTCTGGTTATAAACACCTTAGACAAGAGTGCACTTAAATAAAATGTACCTGTTCAGTTAGCTCCTTTACATTGTCCCCATAAGACTGAAGTAAGCAAGCTACAGGATAACTATAATGAAGTGATTTCCCACACCCAAGAAGGAAATGGAACACCTTTACGATATGAAAACCTCGAGCTAACATTGATTGTGTTCAGAAGATGTACTGTGCATATTAATATGCGTCGCATATGGCTTGGTGTTAAGTAGTTATTTCCTAACCAGGTTATCATCATCAAGTGCCAGATCAGCGACAGTCATAGGAGATCATGTTTCTCCATTCATCCCTCCACTTGGATACTCTAAAAAGCCACATTATCCTGTTTTTCTCCCGTAACCTATTGCATACGTTTAAGTTCTCCATGTAGGTTGTTCTGGGTCTACCATACCTCGTCTGCCTCTAGCATTACTAGTGAGGGCTCGATGTTCAAGGCCTTTATATCTATTCAAGTGTCCCCAAAACTACAATTAATTTTTCCTTTCCTTATTAATTTTATCAGCGAACGACCCATGTGGGGCTCTTAAAATACTACTTCTTTGGATTTCTTTTCCGACCTAGAAATTCCCAGCAGTCTCTTCTGTTGCTTTTGTTTTATCTTCACTATCTTTTAGTGATTGTCCTGCATTCACAACGGCATAGCGGGGCTGACCATACATAGCTTTTCAGAACTTTAATTTTGAAAGTCATTGAGATGTTTCTATTTTTCAGTTTCTGCAATTCCTCGTTTTCCTTCTGTGAAACATTAATTGGCACCAGACGTCATTGTCTTCATATTTAAACTGTTGAACTTGTTTGATCTTTCGCCGTTGCTTTTGAAATTACAATTAAGATGTTTTGCTTGTTTATATTACCATGCATTCTGTTTTCTTCACTTTCAACAGTATCCCGTTACGTTCACTTTCTTGAACTTAATATCAGTATCCCTTTACGTTCACTTTTCCAGCAGTATCTAGATGTGATTGAAAGTCTTTTTTCTGAATCTGCTATTTAGACTGTGTCACTGCCATATTTGATGCTACATGTATTAATACTTATTTTTACTATTCACTTTGAAGCCTAGACATTCTTCTATGTTTCTAAGGATTGCTCCACCTTGTATTATGTTAATGAGGTATGGTGATGGAATACTTACCTTACTCCTCTTTTAATCTGTTTATATTCACTGTATTCTACACCAATTCTGACAGCAGCATTTTAGTCCCTGTACAAATTCTTGATAATTTTTAGATCTTTTCCATCAATGTCAAATTCTTCCAATATTTTAAATAGCTCAGCATGTCGAACTTTATCGAAAATCTTTGAATAATCATCTATGAAGCATAGATGGAGTTATGTCTGTGATTCAATACATCTTTCCATTTACATTGCTAAGGTACACCATGGCAGCAGCCAACTGCCCAAAAAGTCAATTTTGGTATCCAAAACCAAATGTTCGATTTTGGACTATTTTAGTAGAGCAACATCTGCTTTATCGATTGGAAATATTTTCTAGTGTCTAAAACATTTATAAAGTGCTCACATATGCCATGTTTTTTAACATTGTGTTGTAATAGATCGGTATGATTTGGGTTTTAAAAAAGTTTTCTCAAAACTACGATTTTCCTAGGGGGGTAGGTCACCTGTGCAGAGATATTTCTGAAAGTACATGTAACAGCTCAATCCCACTTTGCATGACTGTTTCTAGATAATTAATTTGTTTGCAACGTACTAAAAGGTAATTGTGATATTGTAATAAGTTTTCTGTTAGGGTAAAAAAGATTGAGAGTATTACTCTGATTTGTGATCATTTTTCCCCCAAGTATCGTATATGACACTAAAAGGGCAGTTACAAGAAAAGTATGAGGCTTAAGAAAAAAAATCTTTTGTACCTTGCAGGTTGTATATACAGAAACACTGAGTGATAATATGAAGGCTGTATCAATTCAATCTTTTTCAGAATCTCTGCACACAATTTGCGCGAATCTTGGTCTGTCGAACCATTTGCATCTAAAAAATAAAAAAAATTGACTGTGGAACGATATAGGGATAGTGTGCTACTGTCTCTTGACGCATATTGGTTATTGGGAATCCCAGTATACTTCATTTAGAGCCCAAACAAAAATTATCTCTTCAGCTGTACCTAGTTCCCCTTAAAGTGGATACAGCATTTCTTGTAACCTTGTCAGGAATAAAGTCGAATTGTGTTTTAGATATCTCTAGTGGAAGACGTTTTCTCTTTTTGCAGCAAGATTTTTGTAAAGTTATGACTTATAAGGCTTATTGTTTTAGTTCTAGGCATCTCTCACTCAGTGGCACCTGGTGTTTTAAGTAAAGCTATAAAAGCTGACATGATCATGTCTTTGGAATCTCAACGCTGTCACAGATATAATTTAACAGCTTTGTTGTTTTTTTCAGAGCCTAGTTCGTCTAGTGTGACACTCACTTGAGCTGAGATATTATTATCTGGCCCTAAGCTTTTCATTTTTTCATTTTCCTACTGACAGCTTGTACTTCTGTTTAGAGGATCGATGGTTCATTTGTTCCTTTCTTTATTATCAGTTAGTTTCCATTATTGTTTTTGAAAAGTTCTTCTATGTATTCTGAACATATGTTTAAAACTTTTCCATTGTCGATATAATGTCTCCTCCTTTTGATCTTTTGTGCACTGTATTTAAGAATCCTTTTATCCCACTTATTTTTTAAAATTTTGCTATACATATTTGATATCTTATTTTGTATTATATTCTGCGTTATTGTGATTTCTTTCCTAATAATTGCTCCACTTTTGTCGAAACTGTGTCTAGTAAGATAGCAACTCAGCCAAAAACGATTACAGTACACAGGGGATCTTCTAATATCAAGTTCAATTAGTTTAACACAGATTCATTTTCTTAACACAAAGTCACCTGACTAAACAAAGGTGAACCTGGGCTATGCAGGGTGCTTCAATGTGGATGTCTGATTCACGTTTTTGTTTACTGGATTCTACGTCTGCTAGCGTATTTGTTTTAAAACCTCATAAACATTGACGAAAGCACTTTCGACGCAACAGTGAAAGAACAGTGGCTGCCGCGACGACAGTTAATGTTAGCGCTTGTAGTAAAACCATAGAGGACTGACTCAGTTGTTTTCCATGGGACTTTTGAGAAAATGTTTTTTCTCGCCGTTCCAATACAAGTAATTAAAGTTAGGCAAGAGCACCTCCTTTGACCTTTACCTTTTGAGGATGGGAGGGATGCATGCTTGCAAAAGGACAGATCGTAATTATCTTAATCTTGAAGTGCCAGATATGAAGCACGCATTGGCAATCATAGTTGGTCATTCATTTCTCTACTCGGTTGCTCTATAAATGTAATATCAGACTAGCTTTCTCCAATCACCAATCTGTTCAATAAGTCTCTAAGTCTAAGTAAGTTGCTCTTTGTCTGTCTCTGCCTCTCTTTCCTTCTATTTTTTTTTCAGCAGGAGCAAGATATGCTCAGGGTTACCATGTTCATTCATGTGTTACAGAAACTGCATTTACTTTATGAACAGCCCACAAGGGCATCTTTTAGCTCTCCCTTTTTTGTTTTCTTTTTTTTTTCGTTCGTGAAAGCCAAAACTGTCTCCTAAGTAAGACATTTAATTTTGTTTTGCTTCTAGTTTATTTTCACTTGTATTGACAATTGTCCAGCATTCACTGAGTTAGAGGAGGGTTGCCCGCACGTAACGGTTTTTTAAATATCATTAAGTCTTATATTTGGTTGTCATTGGAACAATGTAGTCAGGATTGGCTTCATTTTATTGAAACAGTCTTTAGCTATTGCAATTCTTTGTTATATTCTTGTGCTACATTTAGCATCTAATATGATTATATATCATAGTTTTAAACTGTTAAACTTGTTTGATATTTTATCATTTGCTTGTGACATGTACAAGTAGCACTCACTGCTTTTTAAAGGGTTTCTTAACAAAAGAGGATTAACTTAAAGGGCGATAACTCGGCCATATCTACGACAATTCCAACAAAATGCCACACAAATATAATTCAACAAATAAGACGGACATCAAACTTCGCAATATTAAGAAAATCAATAGAAGTGTTCGAGAAAACGTATTGCTTAAGGAAAATTCCAACCAAAACTGAATAAATCGCAAAAGCGCTCAATTACAGACGCCCCAAATTATTTGCTTTCAAGACGCGGACGGTTAAAAACCACGACCGTCACTTCGAATGGAATCTCACTGAGCTGAGAAAATGCTGGAAAATTAGGAGAGAATACAGAGGGG
The DNA here is from genome assembly GCF_000002075.1 of Aplysia californica. Taxonomy (NCBI): domain Eukaryota; kingdom Metazoa; phylum Mollusca; class Gastropoda; order Aplysiida; family Aplysiidae; genus Aplysia; species Aplysia californica. Next base: position 122,140 of record NW_004798286.1, on the reverse strand, counting down.
CAGGGGGGAGAGAAGGGTTTAGGCTGTTTGAGGTGGCCTGGTTCCAGCAGAATGGGCTAGACACCCTATATATTATGAATGGTCCTTGCATGGTTGCAACAAAGGTTTTGGGAACACTTTTCAAATTGAAAGCTTACAAATGAAAGGTCATCGCATTCTCGAAGCTTGAAATCCTCAATGCATAGTCTTTGGAAACAACCCAAAAGCAATCAAGCAGTTGAAAATAATTGTTGAACAGGTGATTCAATGCATTTATAGAATGTATCCTGAATTATGTATCAGCGTTCTTCAAACATTATTTCCAGCGGATTATTCAAGCTTGTCTTTAGAGAAATGATCAGCATCTGGATTCAAACAATTCCAACAGCCACCAACTGCTCTGAGTTTTAAATTTGGACAATATCAATTTGTAAAATAAATTAGTTCGTCTATGTACAAATACACATTATGTTTGATCTTAAAAAAGTAGAACAATTTTGAATTTCACCCAGTTTCAGTTGAAAGCGTAAAAAAACTTGATATTTCCAAACAGTTTATCGATTTTTATCGGACTGACAAATTAATGTCTACTGGGGTGGTTGCATTTTATTTGTATGAAACTTTGATGGAACTGGTCCTTTGGTGACACTGTTATTGTCTATTAACCTCTTTTTTAGACACCATATATATTACCGACCATGCATTCTTTTTTCTTTATTATAAAAATTACATTCTACGTTCATTTTCCGTCACAGCGGTTTCTTGAAGCATCCTAAGGTGTTTTTTTCTTCCTGAATCTGCAAGTAAAACTGAGTCGTCAAAACTATGGATTTAAGTTGAAGGCATTTTTAGCTTCTTCAGCCTCTTTTACAACCATTAAAATTTTCACAAAATGGAGAAAAGATGTAACACTAAACATTTGTTTTGATGAATTTATGATATTTGGAATAGTTGGTTTTTTTTGTTGGTTATGTTTGGAGTGTGAGTTCTCACGGATTTTTTGAGAACGTAAATACTACTTGAAGAAAAAATAAATACAAACATTTCTAGAACGTTTAACTAAATTTCTTCCCATAAATGTGTAGATTTATTGTTTGTGAAGATGCAAGCAAAAATCATTTCATTTCCATGAAAAAGGTACGTTATTAATTAAGACATGTCAAGAAAATCCAATATTGCCGCTGTATCCATGGAAACGAAATTTTGTTCTCAAGTAATGATTGCTGATTTTAAGATTCCTTACTATGCTTGTTATATGTGTGACATTTGGTAACATTAATTGATTTACTAATAAGCGAGACACACTTTAGGTGCAGCCCCCTCTTAATCTGTTTATATTCGGCTATTCTCACTTAATTCTTACCGCAGTGTTGTGGTCCTTGTTCAAAATGCCTAATCATTCGTAAATCCACTTTGTCTATGCATAGCTCTTTAATTTTAAGTAGCTCATCGTGTCTAACTTATCCCAAGTCTTTGCATGTATTTAAAGCTTTAATATTACACACATTTCAATGCTTCAGAACATTTTTCCATTAACATGTTTAGGGGGAATAATATAAGGTTTCATTTATTCTTGTTAGGAGAAAAAAATATTGTGTATAAAATATCTTTGGTCTAAACCGTACCTCATCCTTTCCATCAGAACTCTAGACAATTTTGTTTTGTTGTAAAGTGACTCATGAAGTTAATTGTTCTTTGCAATTCACTTTCTGTAGTATTTAGAGATTTAGGCATATTTATAAAGAATGACTTTATCATATCATCTGAAATTTTATCTTTGTCATAGTTGTAATTTAAGAGCATTGTTATTTCAATTCCCGATTCTTCTAATGTAAAAGTAATCACTTCAACTGGGATATTTCATCGGCCGATTAGCTTTCCGGTTTTCTTTCTTAATAGATACTTCAACTTCTTTCTGAATTTGTGGTCCGTTTATCTGTTTATCTTATTACAGACATTAGCAGATATGTTTCTTCAGATTCCTCACATAAGAATTGAACTTATGTTATTTGTGTGTAGGTGAAAAACCTGCCTATTGTACCAAAGGCTCTGATGTAATTGGTATGACCTTTTTATACTCTTCACTCAGTACACAGTTTGCTGTTTCTAAGGCAAGCTTGGTTTTTATTTACCATGTTACACCGGGCTTTTCGGTCAAGAGCTCCGCACTAAAAAGCGCTGACACAGGAAAAACATTCTCTAGTATTAACAAGGTCGCACTATAAAAGTCCTCTAGTGTCGAGAAATGAGCACCCAACTTGCTGACACAGCGCTTATTTCTGCAAGTGGGGCCAAAAGCATCACTGACATCATCTTCATCATTACGAAAAAAAGTAGAGATGGAAAGAAGATTCTTGAATAATTTTCAGTCAATGAATGCTTGTAGGCTACATTCTATTTTTGTTTTGTAGCTAAAATAGTTCAACGTTTCAATTTGAAGGTGTCCCGAGAACCGACTGATAAAAACGAAAGGGAGTTCTGAACATGATAAGGTACTATAAGGAGACAGAGCTCTCAAAAGTAATTTTTTTTTAGTCGGGTACCTGTCGGGCTGAACAAGACTCGGTGTGAATCAGGTCAAGAAGTAACATTTTAATAAAGCAATGTTGTATCACGTTGTCCTGTTTTTATCCATCGTAGAAATCATTATTCTAAGACAGGGCTGAAGAAACCTAACATTGTGGAGGCACTGACGAATTAGGTCGTGAGGATGTCATCAATACATCAAGATCTCAGAGCTTGAATAGCCTACCTGTTATAAAGTCATTAAGGTATCTCTATCTTCTCCATAGTCGAGCCGAGTTACCCTCCTTTTTCATATCTCTCTCCATGTCATCTGATTTTGATAGGATATGGTTGTTTCTATGGCCGACGTGTTCTTTGTTATTGTCATCCTTACTGTCCTCGTCATTATTGCTGTTGTATTTTGTCATCGTTGTTAGTGTTTTGCTGCTCTTCTTCTTCTCCTCCTCCTGATCCTCCTCCTCTTCCTCCTCCTCCTCCTCCTCCTTCTCCTTCTCCTGCTCCTCCTCCTCCTCCTCCTCCTTCT
>NW_004798286.1:115853-117770 GCF_000002075.1 Aplysia californica | reverse complement strand
GGGTAGTTGAGCGTGGGAAGGGGGGAGCAGATTTTCCCCTACCATACTCCTTCATGGATGCAGGAGATGATTGGTAGGCTATTGTTAGATGGTGGGGATCTTCTTATGCCACTATCGTCACTGGGACACCTTTCTGTTCCTGTTGAGATGTATTTGTCATAGGAATACACTACTGAACAACAATAACCGTTGCAGTAACTACAGAAATAATAACAACATTTTTGACAGCAATAACCTAGCATGTGCGTTTGTTGCCTTTTTTGTACAAAAGTTGCCAAAAATTGCTAAATTGCCATAAACCTTGCCAATAATTTTCAATTTTCAATTCTCTGCGACGACGTATATAGCAATATGTTGATAGAGGTAACTTAATCTAAAGCACCAGCATTTCTTGTGCTCTGTTTTAAGAATCCAGAATATCATTTTAAAAAAAATCTACACAGAGTGTAAAAACGTGAAACATTAAGGTTTCATAACAATACCAGAATGAAAAGAAAATTAGAACAGCACATAAACAGCCACAAAAATAAACAAATTAGGGCGATTCAACGATTGGCCGTTTTAACCCTAAACGTGTGTAATTCAAGAAAAAGAACAGGACATTACATGTAAATTATGGAATCACACACAAGGGGCATGCCAGTGTCTGAATTCGGTTTTAGTGGACAGACGCTCTAACGTAAGATATATATATATATATATAATTTCTTTTTAAAGATAGAAACGACATCAAATTAAATGACATTACGCTATATACGCACACAAATAGAAAATAGCATATCAGAACAATAACAAGAAAAAAATTAACACACCAACAAATTAAAACACAACAAAGAGGGAAAAATAAAAGAGAAACAGCAATATAGTATGTCATGTACTTATATTATTCTTCACATGAAAATAACAAATCAACGTTGTGTCAACAAGTGTGAATGAGACGAAGTGAAGAGGAAGTGAAAATGAACTTTCTATCTAAAAGTAAAGAGGTTCGGTTTCTTTTCCTTTTCCTTTTTTTCCGATTTTTATTTCCAGTTACTCTTTCAATTTTTTATTTCCCGGCGGTGGGTTTTTTTGTGAAAAAATCAAAAAATCACGGCCGCGATTCGCCGACCAAAAAACTGTCAAAAATCTCGGCCGCGACAAACGCAGATGCTAGAATAACAACCAGCCTCCATAATCACTATCCCACATCACCACAACCACCACAACCACCACAACCACCACCACCACCACAGCTAACAACAAGAGCAATAATAACGAACAAAGAACACTAACACCAAATAGCAGCCATGCCCTTTGAAGATGTGCAGTTTCTAATCTTGAATCTTTCTGTTGTTTCATTCAACTCCTTTCTTTCTCTAAGTGCTCATGTTCCTATCATCCCTGCGATTATCTAATTGATCACATGAACATTTTTAGAACCTCAAAGTCTTTTCTCTTCACTCGTCATTTTTTTCTTTTCCAACGCAGCTGTTATTATTAATATTATTACTGTAATGGTTCTCATGTAATTACGGAGTTGTATTTATGTTCTTTTGTATCTGGTATGGTTGTATTGGCCTGTGACAAAATATGTGCCAGGTAAAATGCGATTCCTCGTTGCTTGTATATTATGGTACTTTGTTTTAAAAGGGAGGGGAGGTTTAATGAAACCGCCTCTTTTCATCATGTTTCTAACTAAGTAGGTCAAATCGTGATACACCACAATGTGTTATGGTGTTAACAACAGTATCGTTGTCAGTATGTTGTTAATGAAGAAATGGCTAAAATCAATTATTGAACATCATGAGCAACATCATTGGATTTATTGTTAATTGAATAACTTGTAACTCTCTGTTGAACGATATAAAATATTTACAGTTTTTAGTGTGTGTGTGTGTGTGTGTGTGTGTGTGTGTGTGTGTGTGTGTGTGTGTG
>NW_004798286.1:108563-115578 GCF_000002075.1 Aplysia californica | reverse complement strand
AGAGAGAGGGGGGGGGAGAAAGCCAGACAGAAAGAGAGACAGACCGACAGACCGACAGATGAATACTACCATTTTCCTTTGTTTCTAATATGAAATAAGGGAAATTGACCTCAAGCAATTTATAAAAAGCAAAACTAGACCCCCAAAAATACAACTAAAAACGAGTATCTTTTTCGAATTCAGCGCCTCAAAAGAAATTCCTGGTGAACCATTGCGTAGTAGCATTCTATCTGATTTGCTTTCACCAAATGCGTAGGGACAAATGGGATTTATAGGAAGAGGCACACACAATGAAAGGAAAAGTGGAACAGATGGAGACACGAATAGACGCACAACAATGGCATCAATAATGAAAACGATTTTATATAATAAAGGATGGTTCTACAAAAATGGGAAAAGGGGAATACAACTCAGGGCCAGGAGTTCAAAGTAAATAGTACATTGGCAATCAAGTTTAAAAAAGGATAAAATCCTTGCTCCTATACTTAAAAAATCGACCTTGACGCCAACATGCCTGAAAAGGAGTATTCCGATATTAAAGCTTTTGGGACATCACTTGTCACAATGACCGTGCTCGTCCTTAGGACTCTTTGGTGCAACTAACTGTACTTGCCACACCAAGCCTCCATCTTATCCGGTCTCTGCTTTGATGTATTGTTTTAGAAAGTTGTAAGCGACTGTCGGATTTTATGCTTTCAATGTATGATATTAGATGTTCCTGTATTTCTCTTTGCCCCTTGTGCCCTGCAGTCTTGCAGCACAAGTGTTGTGTTGTCTTTCGGTCCGTTTTTGTGTTTGTGTTAGTGTCAGCAAGGTATTTGAGTATCCTTTTGCTGGTCATAGAAAGAATTCTACGCTGTTTATGAAGTTATTTCAGGACACTTTCATCTGTTCTGTTATTTATTTGCCCATTTGAACTGAAGATATCTTTCTTTAAAACCTCATTTCTTCTGCTGTGATTTTATTTTTATCTTCCCATTTCATGCCCAGGCATTACTCCTGAACAGTACTCCTGGCCTTTTCAGACTTTTCAACATTCTAAACTTACGTTGTCTTCTTTTTTCTACTTCCATATGATGTTTACTTGTACCATCTCTTGTTTTGCCATACATGTACTCACTCTGCATCTTATATCCATAGTGAATGTTCATTCCGCTGTTTCCGTTAATCCTACCAAAATTTGAAATCTTAGACCTTCATTTTCCAGGGTTTTGTTGATTATTTTTTATCTGTTGGAGGCCATCATGACTTTTCATTCCTGCAATGTGCATCACTTTTGTCTTTTTGGCGACTTATTTCTGACCTGCTGTGTTGCCAGCAGAATCGACTAACCATACTCGTGATGTTAGAAGGGCTGTGTCGACGGTACATCTTAGATTACCCATGTTTCTGCCTCCAATATTGTCACCCATGTCATCTAAGTCTGATTATGTCATGACTTACTCTGTATATATGTTGAGAAGATGGGACGAGACTTGCCTTCTGTTTCCTTTTTAAATAAAAAATATTTACATTGTTCATCATTCCATCTCTTACAGTTGCTTTTAGGTTCTCATAGAGTCCTATTAAGGGTAGTTTAGGAGAGTTATCCAAATCTTATCAAGAACATCACAATGATAACATTATATACCCTACAACTAACAGCTATGATAATAATAACAACAGTTACATGCACATGGTTGTTGATGATGATAGATGTGGATAAAAAGAACACAGTTCATGATTAAATAAAGATCAACTTTATTAAAGAAAACATACACAAACATGACCAAGAGAAAGATACACCCACATTCTAAGAACAGGTTTACTTTGATTTACTGTTAGTGTTAGTCGTATCTTCCTCTGCTCTGCTGAGTCACGGGCTGGGAACCCCTCTTTCCCACTCCTGAGGGAAAGACCATTACTTTGTCACGGAATTTATACACAATTGTGGACTCAGTCTCCGCCCCGGTATTATTATAATTTGTTATTGTTGACCTACGTGATAATAGGATGGCTTGTAGATAAGTGAGAGGAAGTGAGGTTTAACAAGGTGGAGAGGAAATGAAGTTTGGAACATTTATGTAAACGGAGTTTTTTTCCGCAAGCTTGACATGCCTTACATCCCGTTGACCTATTTCGTTTCACGTTCTTATGATCAATCGGAGATTCCAGCACCAGAACTCCGAACCCATCACATGGAAGGACAATGAACGCACAAACGAGTGTCTTGCCCGTATCATTGATCACGGTGGCGGTTCGAGAGCTGCCGCATTCTTTCTTCCTCTCTGATTTTTAAGCAAAGCAAAATTGCTTATTTCCCATTTATCTGGTCAATCATAAGCAGTTCATACTACACAATATAAACGGCGCAGTGTTTTTTTATGGCTGATAGATCTACTCTGCATTTATTCCAAAGCTCTGTATGTATGCAATCTAAACAAGCCTTGTGTAAGCCTCTTTACTATAGCTTCTACTTCACTGATCAGGGGATAGGGCCCAGTGCTCTGACGGTTAAAACAAGAAACACACGCTGGCTTTTTGCTGGTGGATAGCGTCAAAGTCAAACAGCTTCTAGAGTCCTCTATTCAAAGCTTCTTTCGTTTGTGTTAAAGTTTTGTCCCCATTTTTATTGGTGTTCTTGATAAGACACTTTGATTGAGAGCTGATAGTTTTCATGTATTTATTGTATAGCACATTATTCCTGACTTTCTCTAAGACTTTGATTCTGTTACTCTTAACGTTCTTCGCCCAGTCGTTCTGCCTTGTCTTTTCTTAGTTTTCTTCTCACTTCTGTTCGAAGTTTTCTACACGTATAATCATCTTTGTCATGTGAGTAGGCCTATTTTTTTGCGGGTGTTTCCTGATTTCATTTGACACAGTCTTGTTTGCTGTCCAGTCTTCTAAAAGAGTAGAGAACGGGTTAGTAGTATGTGTTTTTATCTTTTCAAATTGACTTTTGATGTCTATTAATTTGTGACGTATGGTCGTTGAAATATACACCAATACACCTCATACTAGTTTAAGATAACGGATGTCTACACATGAGTACTCTAGTCGGAGTTGATTCGTCCAGTTCTTCATATACCCCCCCCCCCCCCCCCCCGCCACACATCACATGATTGTAAAAGTGTAGAACCCATATAGACCCAATTAAGATCGTATTACAGGAGGGATATAGTGGGATACCTAGAAGAAAGAAATATAACATAATAAATTAATATAATTAGCGCCCAAAAGTGGAATTCGAAATCACTTCTCAATTAAACTAATAGTTTCTCCACAGATGCTTGTTTATGTAATATGAGGACGGAAATGTTCATATTATGTGCCTCGATGCAGTTGAATCAGGCGCTCGTTAATTTTGGGGAACATTGAGTTATTTGTATCATCTTAAAGCTTTTTCGTTTGTCTTGCTTTCGATGATGAAATTGCCTATTTTCAATAGAAGTCGAGATAGCTGGTGTTGAAGGAGGCGGGGTCGCCTGGTTTCAGATGTAAAATAAGAGAGGAAATGACCGACACAGTTTAACGACTGTAACCACAGTTCGAGAGTCCTTGGAAACAGTAAACTTAAATGTTTCGTGCCTTTAATTAATATTTGTCAATAAAAATCCACATAACAATTTGTTTTAAATGGATAAAAGAGGTGTTGAGACAAAAATTTAAAACTCGATTAAAAAAATGGCCAAACTGGAAGAAAAATGCGTTTCTTCGATTCCATGCGTTTTTTCTATTTCATTACTTTGACGAGCCGATGTCTGTCGCAGATCTGGCACTGGATGATGATGATGATGACTTTGACGAGCGCCTGATTTCACCACTATGCCCCCTCTCCTCTACCTCTCTCTCTCTCTCTCTCTCTCTCTCTCTCTCTCTCTCTCTCTCTCTCTCTCTCTCTCTCTCTCTCTCACACACACACACACACACACACACACACACACACACACACGCACACACACTCACTCACTCACACACATACATATATCTATATTATATATATATGTAAAGATAAATTAAAGATAAACAATGTTAAACACAGAGAGAGAGAGAGAAAGACAAGGACAAAGAGAGAGAGAGAGAGAGAGAGAGAGAGAGAGAGAGAGAGAGAGAGAGAGAGAGAGAGAGACAAAGAGAGAGCAAGAAAGAAAGAGCAGGGAGTGTATGAGATAGAGAAAATTAATGTGTAATGATCTAAAAAGGAAGAAAAAATACATCTTTTTTTGTTGTTGTTTCGATCTGAAGGACGAAATGTGAAAAGCGATAGCTATGCTAAAAGGAGAGTCCAACAAAGACATAATTTTACGCCAAAACACTATGGCAACAGAGAAACTGTACGTAATGTATAAAATCATATTCTTGTAACAAGACCCTTGGAATAAAGTATTACGTTTCTAGAGGGTATTTTCATTGTTAAAGTAAGCACCCTACGCACTTTCAGAATTTGTCCACGGTAGTGGATAGCTATTCAGCTATCATATTACCTTTTGCAAAACCCAGCAATGTTATCGCCTCCGCTTTCACTTTGTCACAAGGCGTTTCTTGCATATTGCAAAAGAGGACGTTGCTTTATAAAAGTATTCTTTTTCTGTGGTCAAGATTTTACTTCAACGATGATGAAGGCACTAGCGTAACATAGAAGAATACAATAAGATTTGAAACATACTTTGCTCGATTTCCTGAGTGTGTAGCCGTTTTTCTTTCGCTTTGAATTCATTCTCTCTGATCAAAAGTTTGATCGCCAGTCACTGTTTTAATAAACCCAATGCTTATTTCTTCAAATAAATTGCCATCTTGCGTCTCTTCGAACCGGCTAACCTTGATCTTAGAATGACTGAACCACTGTTACTCCAATGACCCTGATTCGAATGCGTAGAACGAACGAAAAACGGTGGCAGTCGCAGACACAGCCGCATGACGTACTTCCTGTTTCACTTCCGGTTCACCGTTGGATCAGCAGATGTTAACTTTCTTTGGGAACTCCTACAACAGCTCGTTGTCGTCTGCGAGAGACGTCATCTTTGACTACACAGGATGAGACTTGTCTCCATAGGTCTTCTTCTTGAGTTTGAACAATGTGCATAACAACGCGACCTCTACGGCTCGCTATGACTGCGCCCACGGACAGGAAATGTGACGTCGTGTAGTTTTCGTTGAAGTAAGCGCTGGGCTATCACCATTGATCATCGCTCCAGTACCAAATACTACGTAGAAATGAAGCCGAAAAGTTCCTAAATACTAAATTGCTATGTTCCACCCCCACCCCCACCCCCAATCCGTCTCATTGCCTTTCCCATGAAATAGTACTGGATGTAAAATGTACAAAAGGAGAAATCTAAAACAATAATTTCCATCGAATTGCTCCAGTTTACGAAAACATCTCTGTTTGTCCGCTCGTTAATTTTATCTACTTAAATATCTGCCTATCATGTCAACATCAGTCGCCGTCTTTGTGTGTGTCTTCCAGTTGTTGTTTTTTTTCGCCTCTTTCCGTCTAAAGATCTGACTTTCTTTTTCTCTCTATCTCTCTTCGTGGTTCTCTGTCTCTTACCATAGTCTGTCTCTTAGTTTATGTCTCTATCTCTATCTCAATCTCTCTCTCCTCTCCGTCTGCCCATCTGTCTGTCTGTCTGTCTGTCTGTCTCTCGCTCTATCTTTCTGTCTTTCTCTCTCTCACCCTATCTCTCTCTCTCTCTCTCTCTCTCTCTCTCTCTCTCTCTCTCTCTCTCTCTCTCTCTCTCTCTCTCTCCCAGCTGCTGCTGCACTTCTCAGTCCAATGTCGTTTAAAATATTTCCACATCCTTTGGTATTTTTTTTTTTTACCATAATAATATACCACCAACATATATTATATCACATTCCCATTGAGAAGATTGGCAATCCTATTATTTTTAAAGTGCTGTAACTTCCATGAAAATAATTTGGCCTACAACAGTCTCAACATAAGTTATACCAAACTGTCAGCTTGTGCATCCGAGAAAATCGGGATGGATCAGATGGGGTAGGACAGCCGCGGACACTCATTTTGGAAGTGATTGTTTAATGTAATATGCTAGGGAGGGGAACCGAGAGAATATAGAAAAACAGTGTGCGCTTTAGGTTATGGATTTTTAATTGTAAAGAAACATCAAACAGTTCAAAAAATAAATAGACCCCAACAACTTATAAAAATCAATCAATCAATCAATCAATCAATCAATCAATCAATCGGTCAATCAATCAGTCAATGAAAATGCATAAAATGAAGTTTTCAATAAAATGCTCAGTATCGAGGGCGTCCTCCATCATTAGCCAAGCATTCTCAGCTTCTATGGTTCATATACCCAACCAAGCTTGTCGGGAACACAAGTTTTGCGGAATAGCATTCCAGTCTTGCTGAAGATTTTGAAGGAGCTATTCTAGAGTTACTGCTGATGGGTAGGTTATCTGAATACGGCGCCTACATTCGTCCCATAAATGCTAAGTTGGGTTTAGAACTGGCTTATTTACGGGCCGAGGCAGTCTGTTAATTCCATTTTGAGCAATAAAATAGTTGATAACACGAGCATGGTATGGCCTGGCTTTGCTGTCCTGATAGATTGCGCCTGCACCAATCAGCTGCAGCTGTGGGATCAATAGAGGCTATACAATCTCATCATAATAGCGAGCGGCATTGCTATTGTCCTAAATATAGGGTAGACAGGGGTTCAATTGTGAAGACTTACCTCACCCCACACCACCACAGAACCTCCCCCATAGACGGCTGTTTCTATAAAGCAGTCCTCTTGAAAGCGCTGTCCACAACGTCCCCACACACGAAAGAGGCCATCATGCGGCTCCAAGTGGAATCTCGACTCTTCGGTGGAGAGGACATGTCCCCAGTCTGCTCGTATCCACATCTGACTGATGCCTTGTACTCCACCGTCGACGGGCTCTTCGATGGTCTTGAGTGAGCCGGTGTTTGTAGACATGACGTTTTAAATTCATAGAGGCAATTTGTAACTGTTAAAATGATGACGTGTGTGTGTGTGTGTGTGTGTGTGTGTGTGTGTGTGTG
>NW_004798286.1:106086-108463 GCF_000002075.1 Aplysia californica | reverse complement strand
GTGCGTGTGTGTGTGTGTGTGTGTGTGTGTGTGTGTGTGTGGCTTGTCTGAGACTCTACAGGATGATTCCAGCTGCAGTTGATCGGTTCGCAACAGCTTGGCGTCGGATAAATCGGTCCTCCCTCGTGGTGGTTGACCTGGGCCTCCCAGACCGACTGCGTGTCTCTGTGCTTCCGGTATGTTGGTACGGTCGTGTTGTCGGCTGACGACAGAAGGCAAAACAGCAAGTCTCTGAGCCACCTCCCTAAATGAAACACCATCTTGGAGCCAAACCATGTCCTCCCCAACGCCACCCCGTCGTACGAAGTCAATTTTCTTTTATGCATACTGTTTGGCGATTAAATTGTCAACTCTTTGCAAGGACTGTTGTAGTAACTGCGCAGCATTAACTCAACAAAATGATTTAACACATGAAAGTTTTTGTGTGTTTTGGTACGTGTTTTACGGCGTTCGCAATTGCATAAGGTCGTACGAGAGCGCGGGACACACAATTTTCAGTTTGGTAGGAATTGATTTTGAATGTTGCCCCTGTGGCAGCCGAAGCCCCACTTTTATCAATTTTAGAACCACCAAGGGATCTTTTAGTGCACACTAATTGTACACGGGACCTCCGAGATTTTTTTTGCCCATATCCGAGAGGGCAAGGTGTTAGATCTTACATACCCGAAAATCATGGGTGTGGCTGAAAGGCAACAATCAGGAGCCAAGGAGTAGCAGTAGAAATGCAGCAGAAAGAGTCGGGAGCCCAGAGGAGGGGGCAAGGGGTGGGGGAAGGGGGGGGGGCAGCAGATGGAGACGAAAACAGACGACGGAACATGATCAGAGAGCAGAAAAGGTCAAATGAGAAAGTTTTTTTTATACACCCTAGACGCGGTATAATTCTTTATTGCTTAAAAAAGCAGCATTTTAAAAAATCAACCTGCACGTTTTAGCACGTTCTTGTGTTCACAGTTCAAACACAATAATTCCGAATCTGTTTACAATGCACATTGCTGAATATAGTAGGTATCATTTCTAAAGGCATAACAAAAATGCATACATATGTAACGGTGTTCCCTATCTTTTTTCGAAGAGCATATTTTAGAGTTACTGGTACTAGTAAATACAATATTATTACAATCTATCTATCTATCTATCTATCTATCTATCTATCTATCTATCTATCTATCTATCTATCTATCTATCTATCCATCTATCTATCTATCTATCTATCTATCTATCTATCTATCTATCTATCTATATATCTATCACTCTATATATAAAACTATATAATATTATATCTTATACATTATAATTTACATAATATATTACGTATATATCATTTTATCTCTATCTATATTTACAGCAACTTCTGTCTATCTTTCTATCTTGCTATCTGTACTGTATCCATACATAATATACAAAGTTATTTGAGAAGTAAGTAATGTGTGCAGGTTCATCGGTGTGCGTGCAAAATCTCAGACATAATTTATTCTCGGCACCCTCTCATTGATCAGCACACATTGTGCGTAGAGCTACTATACCAATTAGCAGCCGGGTTATGTGGTCAATCACGAATATTTCTGAACACAGAGGCGGAGAATTGATCCGTCGTGAGTGACTCAATCCATAGATAGGCCAGTTATGCCAGTGCAGACACATGGAGTATTTTAACTTGTGTCAGAGTCTTTTATAACTCTTTCTCTCTCTCTCTCTCTCTCTCTCTCTCTCTCTCTCTCTCTCTCTCTCTCTCTCTCTCTCTCTCTCTCTCTCCCTCTCTCTCTCTCTCTCTCTCTCTCTCCCTGGCTCTGTCTCTGTCTCCCTCTCTATCTATCTATCTATCTATCTATCTATCTATCTATCTATCTATCTATCTATCTATCTTTATCAAGCACCCTCACTCTGTCTCAGTCTCTCTCTCTCTCTCTCTCTCTCTCTCTCTCTCTCTCTCTCTCTCTCTCTCACCTATAAGAGTTTTACTATATTCGCTGCATAAGATCATTTTAATGTGCGCGCGTAAGAGGAAAGGTAGATGTGGAGAATTCACAAATATATTATATTAACTGTAGACTGACTGATAATTTTACTCCTACTGGTTGGTTACAATAAAGCTGACAGAAGCTACTTTAAGTTTTAAGATCGAGTTTCAGGTTCATGTCGAAATGGGGGAAAGTTAAGTGTTACTCCTCTGTTTCTAAAGATGTCTCGTTCTGTACACAAATACTACTAATAGAGGTCAATTTGATAGCGCCCAGTCCTTGGTGGCTTGTTTTTCTAATTTGTCACTGTCAAAATAGAAAAAAAAGATAAAAATAGTTGAAATACTCACAGTTGCAGTTGGGATAATATACACTTTGGGGCCGAGAAGAATGGGAGAAGTAGAGACAGATATATATAG
>NW_004798286.1:101158-102785 GCF_000002075.1 Aplysia californica | reverse complement strand
TACATACATACATACATACATACATACATACATACATACATACATACATACATACGTGCGTACATACAGGAAAAGAGGAAGGGGGGAGGGTTGGAGGTGAACATTAGAAAAGAAAATTGAGTGGGATTTTGTCTTAGGTATAAGGAGAGACAAAGTGTAGGCGTGGAAGAAAGACATCTTAACTTCCTTTCTACTTATTCCAGTGCGTGTGGAAACAACATCTTGTGTATCAAGTGAATATAGCTCCTTGTCTGCTTCTCTAGTTAAACATCCCCTCGCTTTCAAATACTACACGCTCATCTTCGACCACTCCCCGTTTCCATCTCACATTAGGCAAAGGGGAAATCGTGTCAAAACAAAACGAATATTTCCCCTCTGTTTGTTTTTTATTCCTTTAGCATAACGATGAGGGAGAAGATAAGGCTATCGTTATTTGTTTTTCCCTTGTGAACTCAAGCTAGACGCACTCGAGACCACTTGTTCGGTCCAATGAAAAGAAGACTACACTAAGTGGGATTGATCTGGGCTGCGATAGGTGCTCGTCTGCTTCCAGAATGTGTTCCTCAGAGAATTTTCCACGTTATTATACTAAGTTGTCCTGTCGAAAACAGAATAGACTACCATTTCATTCTCATCTAAATCAGTTTTTGTCAATAAGATCACGAAGAGCTTTCTATATGTGATGCGGCGCAGTGGAAACAGGCGCTCGTCAGATTTTGGGCAAGTGGAGATATTGATATCACCTTAAAGCTTGTTCAATTGTCTTGCTTTTGGTGAAAAAAGGAATCAACTGTCTTAAACAGAAGTCGAAATATATACCATTTATGGAGGTCGGGGTCGCCTGGTTTCAGTGGTAAAATTAGCGAGGAAAATACCACCAAAGTATGGTGACTTCTAAAGCTTGAGAGTCCTTGGAAACTGCAAGTTTACATTTTTTGGTGCTTTTAATCAATTTTTTTCCAATAAACTACACACATAAATGTGTATTTGAATGTGCGTAATCTAAATCTAAAAAAAAGCAAAATTTTGATTTATACATTTTAATGTAAACGAGCGAGAAAATGTCGGTTTCTTTGATTTCACTATTTTGACGAGCGCCTGATTTCACCACGATACATCACATATATCATGCTTTCCTCTGGGATGTTTCAGGTAGTCTGAACGAGTCCTGAGAAATGTTTTAGTTTATTTTTGGGGGGTTAAGCCCCTTACTGACTGTCTCGTGGCTTGAGTAATGAAGCAGGTGTGGGGCCTGATGCAGGTAAATGGGGTGTAAATTATTTAAACCAAGGTAAGTTTTAGGGCAAACTGTGCATTATGTTGAGCAGTGATGAAAACGGTTTTTAACAATGCCTACAAGTTTATAAACCGTAGAGATCGTGTTGTGGTTAACATCGAGATTCATGTACTGATGGAATGCGTTTCTTCTCATAGACCTTGCTTTGAGGGGGTTAATTTACTTAAGATGTCTATCTGAAATAAATGCTGAAAATCACTTCTGAACTGGGGTGATTGTGAGTGGGGAGAAAGAGGGACAGTGGTACGCTGAGAGCATTAATTAATATTTATTTCAGAGTAGGGCCTAGAGGCCGGGTTGCGATAATTGTGTGTGTGTGTGTGTGTGTGT
>NW_004798286.1:96472-100065 GCF_000002075.1 Aplysia californica | reverse complement strand
ACACCAAATACTGAACACTTTGAAAAAGTTCAGATTTTCTTCATTATAATAGTGTCAGTTGTTTGTATATCCGAGTATTTGGAGCTGGAAAATCGCCGTGGAAAGGAAGCCCCTCGCGGTCGGAATGCGAGGTCCCCCTGTTCAAAATTGACACCCATGCATTCGAATGCATTGCAGAAAGATTGATGATTAAATACCGTCTTTTCATTGGCGGAGAACTATACAGCTTTGAGCGTGGTTTCCCGTGGTTACTATTTTTGGCCTTCGGCGTTTAGATAGAAAACCTTGAAAAAAAAATTCTAAGTTTTCAAAAATCTTTTTTAACATGAAATACTTAAAATACCGGCTAAAAAACGTACCAATAGAAAGAACAGTTCTTTTACTATTAGAATAAAGTCATCGGCTTGGAATTATTTTGCATGAATCCTTCTGCGAAGCTACTGGGAGCACTCAGTATACTGCAGTGTTGAGCCGGATCGCTCACCGCGAAGGCAGTTGCGACGCCGGCCAAGACAGGGCTCGGTGTTTTTATTGAACTGCGACAGATCATCGTGTTTGAGGCAATACAATACTGATTTGTTATGATCTCAGTCTTGAAAAATATTAGGCTTATTTCTATGTTATAGTGATTGTACTCTTTTAATGTAGAGATGTTTGGTGCACTTGGTACTCTTTTACTATCTGTCAAACATTGGGTTGCAGCCAGTTAACGACTTCAGCAATATTTTATCATTACGTTAAATTGAAACAGCAGCCATTCTCTTAAACATAGACTGAGAGGTAAAAATATGGTACCAAAATTCTCAGGAGACATAGGCCTTTCATATGAAACAGATGGATCTGACATTCAGGTACTTTGAAAATTTAGTGTCTTGTATCTAGTAAAATGCTTAATATTTTGTTGCATTTGACGTGAAGTATATTCTCTTTAAAATTGTGTTTGGGCCATAAGTTATTTTCTCTGCAAAAGAATAGTTTTCTACTTTTGTATTTTACCTTGTAGTAGCATAGTCAAGATAACTATTAAATTTCAAATCTCTATCTCAATTCTAAGACCCCCTCTTCTATGTAAACAGGTTGCTCAACTTCGGAGGCCATTTTCTCCTTTTCGTGTTTCCTCACCTTGCTCAATTAAAAGTTCGGTATTTTTTTCAAATAATGTCATATTTACTTCATTCTTGTTTTAAATTGTAGGGAAAAGGCGATAGTTTTAAAAAATAATGTTAACTCAGTTTTGAAATTTCCTTCATATGACTGATATTGACCGGCAGGGACACATATGGGTGTCCTTGTTTGCTGGTCTTTTTGTGAGCTTAATTCTTCAAGTAAAAGTCTTTATTTGATGTATTTGGACCCGATGGATTAAAAATACCGGAGATGATTCCATGATAATGTATTGATAACATCAGCCGTGTAAAAAGGGCCTGGCTTAAGATTTTGTAATACTCCATTTTTTCGAATCTTCAAAGTGGCTGCTTGGCGGGTGCTCTGGTGCGGTTTGCTTCTTCTTTTCTATGAGACATCTATCGTCCTTATCTCCCCTTCTTCTTTTTTATGTTTGTTACTCTCTTGTAACACTTATAATCTTCTGGCGCTCATATGACCTTTTGCAGTTGCAAGCGCTGTAAAACTCTTACAAAAACAAAAACAAACGAATCTTCAAAGCTTTATCCAAGCACCAACTGGACAAGAAAATATTGCATGCAGTACATCTCATTTTCGCTAATAAACTCACCCATTAAAACGATAGTAGAGGATAGACGAAGCAAGAGCCTTCACTGCCCACTCCCTCACGTCCAATTTGTAACACCTACGGCAGGTCTCCTAGAAAGTTTGATTTACGAGGTAATGTTGAATTTCTGAAACAACAAATAATTCCTCAAGTTTCTTTTTAATTCTATAAAGAATCACGTTTCTCCTTAACCCTTTAAGGAATGTTCTCCCTTTCAGTGTAGAAAGGTCAAGTAAAGTTTTGTGCTGACAAACTCGGAGGATACAATATCGTACGTATTATGTTGTCCAGGAAATTATACCTCGTATTTTTGTACAGAAGAATAACAACATGAAGACATTCTAAATGATAACGTGGGGTTTAAATCTGTAAGGTAAATAATATTTTTGTTTTTCGAAGATCAGTTCTTATATTTATGCTGTTTCGATGTGTTTTTTTTTAACGAGGTCTCTTTTTGACATCGTTTCGCCTTTTCTCTTCATCTCATTGTTCTTAAGAAGGGTTGACATGAACATATCTAAAAGCCCCAATATCGTGATCTACAGTGGTCTTGAATATCTAAGATTTAAGAGGTCGTCCCATATTCTTGAAAGTAGAAAGCCCATGATAATGATTTTTGTCTTCGGTGCCATCGCAGTGTTTGGGTGCTTTAACATTGTAGAATGTTTACAGGTTATAACAGTTCGCTGTCTTTAACAAACAGCACTGTTGGGCATGTATATAAACGTCTGGCAACTGATGGGGCTGGGTTTTCATCTGAACAAAAGATCTTGAAATCTGCACCGCCTGAAAAATCTAACATGTGAAAAAAGCCACCAAAAGTGCATCAGTAACGAGGATTTCTCATTGTAAACATACCCATCTATACAGTCTTTTTGTAAGCTTAAAGACTTTCAAATTTTTAATCAAGTCGTACAAGCCAAATTAAATTAACTAAATATAAAACACTCTCCAGTTACATCAGTAACAAAATGGCTTTAGAAATCTATTGTAATTGAAGCAAATTCCGATTTTATGGGATCTCTATGAACATATTTCTACTGGATTTTTCTCTCCAATATATTATATTCGATAACAAGTCCAAAAGCAATATTTGGCGAAGTTAACATCTACGTTCCTTGAGAAATAATTAAGAAAATAAAACACCATGACTCTGTTAAAAAAAACAACACAAAAATAGAAGCTGAGTATGTCTACGATCGCTATAGCAGCCATTTTTCTACAGTTTAAAGATCATCTTTAGAAGATCCATATCTGGTACATTTCGTCCATTTATAACAGGCAAAAGCCACAGCAACGCCACCCCAACCCCTTTTTTTCCCTCCCCCCCTCCCCGCCCCCACCCGCATCCTAGCGCCCATTTTCCCTCCTGTAAAGTTCAGTGAACCAGATGAACCAATTACTTTCCTCGTATGTTATACCCTCTTTCCGGTATTAGATTCTACCAGGGGATCCGAAAATATGCTCATATTGTGTTCAGACTGGGTATATAGAATAATACCTTTCAAGCTTCTATTCTTACTTCTTTTTAGTACCTTCCGAAATTTGCAACCACGTATAGCCAAAAAAATCGCAACATGAAGATTCATAAAAGGACAGATTGACATGGAAAGAGAATCTCAATAGATAAAAAGGACCTTACGTTCCAGTTTGCCATTCAAATACTCGTTTGTGCTCCCAGGGCATCAGCTGTCAGACTGTCAGCTCCCTCCAAAATGTCTGCTGGACACGTGTCAAACAAACAGTCTAATTTGTCTGGTCTACTTCCTCTCTATCAAAGTTGTATTCTATTTCTGAGGTATCCACATGGTTTTTCTTCTGGAAAGGACAAGAAAAATTGTGAAACATGCAATTCTCTTTA
>NW_004798286.1:74034-86623 GCF_000002075.1 Aplysia californica | reverse complement strand
CTTACCCCCACCACCCCAAAAACAAAAACAAAACAACAACCCCGAACCAACCTAACAACATCCAAACCAACAACAAAAACAAAAATACACCCACCGAAATAAATAAAACAAAACAAAAACCCATGTTCAAACCATCTTTTTAAATCTAGTTTATTACTCTTAAAGACTAACATTTTATTACCCCCACCCCAAATAAAAATAAAAATACAATAAAATAAAACAAAGACAAAAACGAAAATGACACCAATAAAGGATCACTAGTTAATTTTCATAATCTGTATGCGGTAAGGCCTTTGCGGTATTAGGTCACAGTTTTGGTAGGTGGTCGACCCTAATCCCCAAAATAATCCGAAAAAAGCGTCCTCCATAAAAACTAAAAAGGGGAAAAAAGAACCATATAATCACAGTGTTAGCCTCATCTGAAGTATAAAGTATGGACCACCTATGTCTCACTGTAGTTGAAAGTCATTGTGAACTCAGACAACACTCAAACAAAGGAAATAAAGTCGAACCACAACAGCAGGTCTCACGTCTTACATTTATAGTTTGGTCTGACACGTGTCGAACTTGGTTAAATCACGAGCTAGAAAATAACCTGGAAATGTTAATGAAATTGTTTTAAGACTTCATTCTATGGGATTTCTGCTTTTGATATACTATTTACTAAAATGCATGTGTATTTGAGAACTTACCAATTCATGATTGCCAAGTTATTAAGCCCTAGATTAGATTTTTTTTAAAACAACTCAAAACAAACACAACAGGAACACTGACATGACGGTTCTGCGTCCAACCTCCCAACTTCTCGGAGGGCCAGTGTGCAAGTTGCGCAAGTTAAAGATCCCCTGGTGGTCTAAAATCGATAAGAGTAGGCTTCGGCCGCCACCAGGGCAAAATTCAAAATTTGCTACCAACTAAAAGTATTAGGTGTGTCCCGCGCGCTCATATGACCTTATTCAGTTGCGAGCGCCGTAAAACCCTCTAATATAAAAAAAACAACACAAAAAACCTCCCAACTCTCATCAGGGCTACTCCTGGCTAATGAGACACAGCATAGCAACATAAGCCGGAGATGAAATGAAATTTCCCGTGCGTGAAACTAATGTATTGTGTTATGGGAGCATCGACGAACAGC
This sequence comes from Aplysia californica, assembly GCF_000002075.1. Taxonomy (NCBI): domain Eukaryota; kingdom Metazoa; phylum Mollusca; class Gastropoda; order Aplysiida; family Aplysiidae; genus Aplysia; species Aplysia californica. Next base: position 85,488 of record NW_004798286.1, on the reverse strand, counting down.
GTGACCAATACGTCACAGCTGACATTGTTATAGACGAACTGTTTGTGTATACGACAGTAAGGGGAGCTCCTTTAGCTCAGTTGGTACCATGCCGGACTTTGGAGAAGATGGCTCCAGAGCGAATCCCACACCAGACGTTCTTGAATTGTGGTCGTTTTGTGGGGTTTTCAAGGCTCTCAACCATTTATGTTGGTTCTATTGGTGACAGACGTAAATATTAAACCCACTCACTTACTCATTTACGTACTTACGTACTCATGTATTTACTTACTTACTTACTTACTTACCTACTTACTTACTTTCTTATCTACTTACCTACTTACTTTCTTATCTACTTACCTACTTACTTACTTATTTACTTACTTACTTGCTTGCTTGCTTGCTTGCTTGCTTGCTTGCTTGCTTGCTTGCTTGCTTGCTTGCTTGCTTACTTACTTACTTACTTAGGTTATCGATCCAATGACTTTTTAGAATCATTGTATTGCTTGCATAACGACACATGGAATTTTACTCAAGGCAAATACCCCCCTCCCCCAAAAAAAGAAAAAAACACACCAAAAAAACACAAAAAAACCCCAACAACAACAACAAACAGTTTTAGTCGATTTAATTTTTACCTTTTATCGGTCTTATAATTACCATTCATCTTTATTTAGATACTACTATATGACAAATAGTCCAAGAGAATTGAAAGTGTTCACACATCCCTAACTACCATGGGCAAGACAATAATATTCTATAACAAGCCATCCTTAATTAATGAGCTGCGTTCCAAGGTGCCCGATTAAGAATATTCTGCAAAGTACAAAGGTATTCTACCACATGTCATGAGCTCTAAACAAGGCCATCAACATGTCACAATTCAATATCTACAGTGCTTTGACAAGGGCTAATAACGTTTTACTCTTTCGTTTCTTTAATCTGGATTTTTTTTAGCAGTAAACTTTTTGCACCTACATTTGTAATAATAACATGTATTTCTAGTTTTGTGTGTGCTTGCTCTTTGTTTTCTTGGACTGATTTTGTGATTACTTGTGTCTTCTTTGTTTGTTTATTTGCTTGTTTGTCTGTTTGTTCGTTTGCTTGGGTGTTTATGTGTTTGTTATTGTGTATTCAAGGGGGTCGGGGACGGGTTGTATTATCGTTGTTTTTGTTTTTTGTGTATGTATATCGCTGTGCGCTTTGTCAGTTTCGAATACGCATTTCTTAGTTTTCCACCAAACTTGCTTTCTATTTACAGAGGACATTTCTCTTGTTTTTATCTTCGAACAATCGATTCCCCCTGCTTTTGAGTGTTGACCCCTTTAATATCGAGTTGCGATTTTGTTTTGTTTTGCATGCACTTTCCACATCTCTATTATCCTATCATTCTGCTGTTGTTAGAGGACTATTTTGAGGTTATTGACAATGTAAAGACACTTCCAAAGAGCGTCATTATTTTATAAATCCGTTTAGTTCAACAGGATTTGTTTTTTGGGGGAGTTTTTGGTAGAAGTTTTTGTTGTTGTGGTTGTTTTTGTTGTTGTGGTTGTTTTTGTTGTTGTGGTTGTTTTCTTGAAAAGGCAAAACCTATTCAAACAATCAGCTGTGTTCTAGATCTACATAAAACTTAAAACCGTCTGATACGATCGAAGGATCTTGAAGACATGCACATTAACTGGAATAAAAGACTTGTTTGGAGCTCGAGACTATGGAGATAATTTGTTATATTATTTATAAATCTTTGGTACGAGGTTTGAGTATACAAAGTAGATCTAGTAAGAGCAGGGAATACTGTGTATCCTAACGCTAGAGACGTTGTGGCGTATTAGTCGCACCTCATCAATATGGGAGTCCATTCAAAGTAGACCAGCGACGTGGATGGTTGGAGGGTGCCTTTTTAGGGGGTAAGCATTCTTTAAAAACCCTTTACTTTGTTGACCTTTTCTGTTTTCATTGTTGTTTTATTCTTGTTTTCTCTTACTGGCAGAGATACACTTTTATGGCACAGACTGTAAAAAATTGTAATGTCTTACTGTTATGTTTCGGGGCTGTTTTTTCACCAAAAGGGGTGATGATTCGTGAAAAAACGTCAGACAAATGAACTTTGGGAGATAATTATACCAAAGGAATCAAAAGTGAACCAGGTGAACTGAACAAAAACAGGCATATCCCTAACAAAGGCATTACTTTATGTTCAGATAGTTATTTTTGATCAGATTCAGTTGAAAGGCATTTCACCCGTGCCAAAATTACAAGTCTACCGATACTGACATAGTGTTGGGGCAGCAATGCTTTTGAGATCGGGAACTCAGCTTTATAATTAATGCCCAGCAATACTGGCCGTAGAACGAGCTATTAAAAAAACACTACACAACGACAGCGGGCGCCTCCATAATTAACTATTAATGCTTCAGTTGGTCTGGTGAGTAGTTAACCTTTAACAGTGAAGGTCATTGCATTGTATCCGCAGAAATGAAATTCGCCCTACTCTATGAACTAGGCTGCCAGCAATTGAGTCCATATATTTAAAATTTACTGCATTTCAGGTTTGTTCAACATTTACACGACTTGTTAGGTAATAATATTATAATTTGGAAAGACGCTAATGAAACCACCTATCGGGCATGGACGAGTAATTATAACGCGAATTGTTTTTCTTTTCCTTATGTACTAGTTCTATCAGAACCGTAGGTATCGTTATCGCAGTAGACGTTCGATTCTCTCGCAGTTCCAGCTTATCGAGGCCGGTCGGACGAAGCGCGTCCTGGCTAGTCATTGACACGTGCCTGAGCTGGGCTCCGCGGCGAGCAAGTTGCGCCTTCAGTCGTTTGACGCGCGTGGCGAGGCGGTTTGAGTAAAAGCAAACGGCAGACGCTTCAAAGATGTAATGTCAAGAATGTTGAACGGACGAAGAAGTATTGGAGCGTGTCTGTGATTCGTATCCTCTGAAGGATTTCTAATATCCGTTTCAAGACCTCCCTTTATTGCTGTCCAAGAAAGTTACAGCAGAAAGTTTAGGTAAGTTTCCAATTTTGCATTTCATTCTTTTATGTTCTGTTTTCTTTGTGCGATCTTACTTAGTTCATGAGCACCCATACATCACATCTATTGCTACTGTCTGCTCTTTAAGAAAATATAACTACCAGGGGCGAAGCGTCTATATAATCAAATAATCACTGCTTCCCTTTCTAATTTTGAAACATTGTCGCTGTCAAATTCATCCTTAAACGTAAACCTCATAAATTAAATGTCAAAAGACGTTCGTAATCAACAAATAAAGTGAGGCTGGAATAGAGTTGAAGGGAACATGTGCATGGCAGTCAAAGCTGTTTCATTGCCACATATACCCTGTTCACCCCTTTGGGGCCACAGTTAAAATCAATCACCAGCCCTGATTAAGTAAGCTAACTAACACTGGTCGAGTCTACCTCACAAATGTGAGGGGAACTAACTCTTAATAATCTCTTGACTGCTGCTTGTGCTTGTTTTTTTTCCTCGACTTTTTACCGTCCTATAATCAGATCGTGACCTCGATTATGACACCAGCTCCTGGCGCGAAAGGCTAACAAAAACAGCCAAATGTGAAATTTAAAAAATAATAATTGTCATATTCTACCAAAGAGTTAGACTCACTGATAGATCTATAACATATAGATCTAGTACTGACATCTCTGCTTCTTTGCTTTATGTTTATGTATTCACATCTAAAGTTAAGTTTAATTTTAGTGGGAACTGATATTTAATAAGATACTTTCCCGATTATTTTGGCGGTTGAACATACAATATGAATTCCGGATTTGTTTTCATTCACAACTCAGAGTCGCCGCCTCGAGTAAGATTCTTGTGTGATATCTACAGGCCCTATCTGGTCCCATTTCACTTTGATTACCCTGTCAAACAAGTCAGCCTTCGCCCCTGATAACTGCTACCCAAAACAAACACTAATTATTACATCCTTGTTGCTTTCGTGTCCACGATAAAAGACACACAATGCATCATTCCTTCAGCCAGTATAGCCTACTGACAAAGAATGTTAATTAGATGTTATTTGGGAACCAAAAGATGTAAACCTGTTTTTGTTTGTTGACAGAAATTTAGAAAGCATGGGACAGAGGGCGAGGTAAAACGAGTAGTGAAACTCGTCACTGATTAGGGCGGCTGTGGTGCGAACACAGTGACAGAGCATTTTCTCAACTGTGTCCGGACTAAGCAAGTATTATCATTTTTATTTTGTTTTTGGAAGATTGCTTCAAAGACTATGTCTGTTAAACATTTGTCAGGACGTCATATGCCAATTCCTTCCTGGATTCAGGACGGTATCTTTTGTCTGCTGTCCTCTTTTCTCAGAAACTCTAAAAAGGTAGATACCGTTTTAAAAATGACCGTTTATATGTAGTAAGGCCTGAAACTCATGCAAAGAGGGTCTAAAGCTCGCTTCTCGTCTTGTTTTGCTGGGAGTGTAAATCAGGCAAAAGAGTTTCCTTCTCCAGCATCGAGTGAGGTTTTTTTTCTCTTAATCTAATGATCAAATTAAATGTACAGATTCTCACTGTATCACACTTACTTTAGCTTTGCTTCATGATATTTGACCCGGTAGCCCATAGGAATCTATCACATTTCGCACGCAAACAAAAGATCAGACCGGTCAATGTAACGTAATGCGTACCCGCCTTGGGACTGTTCTAAATGAACTGGGTCAGACCGGAGTCTGATTTGAGCGGATTTCACCAAACTGTGCGAAAACAGTAGGTTTTTCTTGCCCCTTCAAGATATAAAGTCTTCCTCAACTGTATTAACCATACCAAACTAGTTGTCTGCGTGTCTTTAGCACGATAACCAAGAATTAGGGCTTAGACCAAAATGTACTCTTTTCGACTGCCACAACAGTCAGAACAAGTTGACGACTGTCTTGCTGTCACAACACATTTTGAATATATTCACTGAATAGAAATATACATTTCAAAAAGTAATTTCTGTTAATTTGGTGACCCTCTTTGGAAATTTGATTAAAATGATGTGCATAAATACCAATGTTTACTACACTAAGATATAACAGTATGAGTTCTACAACATTACAGACAATATTATACACACGATGGGGGGTTGTCACCGTGCAGTGCCCTATTTTTTAAACTACGGTCATTGTGTCTCACTCAAGGACACGCCCCAGTGACAACCTTTATATTAAAACGTTTCACGGACACTCACTTAATGTTGTTGTGAGCCTTAGCTGACTAACCACCCATCCATACAGAACCCTACAATATATGCTCTGGGATTTCTATTTGTTTTAATGTGTGCAGCTTTGAACTTTTAAAGATCAAGAGCGGACAGTCACATTAAAAAATATTTTAACGGGAAAAGCTCAATTCTTGAGATTGTTAATGACGATACATAGCGATCAAAATGTTTAGATGCATGAACTGTGAAGCTCAAATCACAAAATTCCGGCATAGTATGTTCATAGGGTTATTCAATGCTAACTTTGTTGAGATGTTGGGGCTTGATTGAAGAGTGTGGGAATTCTTTAAAAAATGCTGCAAAAGTCGGCGCAACCAGAGTTTTTAAGTACTTGCTGGGCCCCATTTCGATGAAAGGAATGATCGGTGCATTCATATCATCAACTCAAAGTCATTGGCCTACTATATTGAACACTCTACTGGAATGGAACAATAAATCTTGAGAGAAAAGTGACACAATAAATGTGTTTACGAGTTGTCAAAGATATTAATAGATGTCAATGTATAGATTGATTCTCTCTTCCGCTTTCGTGGTTGTACATAAATAATAATAATAGATAGCATTTGTATAGCGCATATCCCCGCTCAACAGCAGGCTCTATGCGCTTTACACTATATTATTACCCCAGCAGACCATAGACCACTCCGAAACATTCTCAGCTTCCCGGGAAGCATACAGTGCGAGCAGCCGATTAAGCGCTTAAACACTAACAAACTGACAAGATCTTTCGCTGTCTATAGCCGGGTACCCATTCCCCCCTGGGTGAAGTGAGGAAAATTCGTGTAAAGTGCCTTTCCCAAGGACACAACGTCGGGCCCCTGACGGGATTCGAACCCACGACCTTACGGTTGCGAGTCCGAGAGCCTAACCACTAGGCCACCGAATTCCGTATGTTCAAAGGTGTGGAATCATTGGGCACGGTTAGTGAACGGAAACCTCAATTGTTTACAATGGCTTCTTGGAAGACGGACTTTCCGAAGATTAGATCAGAACGAAACTAATGAAAAACTGAAAACTATTCTACAGTGACTCCAGACTCCCTTAATATAACTGTGCACCCTTTACATGATTGTAAACCAATATTAATTTTTTAAAATTCGAAAGTTAAGTGATTCGGACGTTTTAGGTGGCCAAAGTGTGAACTTTTACAAATATAATGTAATATAGAGATAATAATAATATGCTTTACTTCATTAAAAACAACTCACTATGAGTAAAATGTGCTTGGAATGAAAACTAGTGTAGCGTGGATTAATACAATCGTTTACACGGACGTGTGGGGACATTATTATAATTACCAACAATTTTCGAACGAACGAGGTGGTCTAATCCAGGTTCGTGGATCTGTGTTGGGCAATGCTCAACACACCTCCATCCATAAAAAAGTTCAGTAACGAGTATGGCCTCCCTGTGTTGCAATGGTAGCGAGTTTTCAACACCGCAAATGCAGGGTGAGTCTTAGAATGGTTCTCTATGGTATCTCTTCCATTCTGCGATCAATGCATTGAGGTTCCAATGGTTGGTATGCACTTCTCCTTCCATCATTACGACTTTCGTGGAATCTAAGCTCGTCAGGAAACATAACTCCGCCCCAGTCTCTGAGCGTCCTCTTAGAGTGTTGGTTGCACTTGTCTACACGAGCTTGTCGGTGTGCTGCCGTAAGCTCAGGGCCTCCGTATGGTTTGCAATTTCTAAATTAAATCTACTTGTATCTGTCGATGTTGAATCGTGACAGCACTTACTGTTTTTCTAGTTCTCTGAAGGTCTCTGGTTATTACCATGGTAGAAAGAAATGATCTCTTTGATGACTAATAAAATTGGAAATGCCGACCTTATTGTGCAGTTTTTGACCCTTGGTTGTCCCTTCCTTGGTTGTTCTGGTTTTTAGTTTTAGTTTTAGTAGAGATTTTACGGCGCTCGCAACTGCATAAGGTCGTATGAGCGCCAGAAGATTAGAGGTGTTACAAGAGAGTAACATACATAAAAAAGAAGAAGGGGGGATAAGGACAACAGATGTTTGATAGGAAAGAAGGAGCAAACCACACCAGAGAACCCGCCAACCATCCACCTGTTGTCTGAAAATGTTCCTGCTCCCTTCCAGTTATCCATTAATCAACATGAAACCGTGCTACAACGCGCCGTTGACTTATACCGGCGATGAGCATCCCAATGGCGTGGTTGCGCTCCTCAGTGCAATACCTTGGTATGCAGTTATGAGTTAAATAACTAGATCTTAATTGATAATATTACGTAGAGCAACCCCGGTTGGTTTATTGCAACAAGAAGCCATGATTATAGAAACTAATGTGTTACGCGTATTGCGCAAGACACAAAATAAGAGATGACTACACCAACAGAATACATTGCATCTTATGGCAAGACGGTGGACAATAGCTGACATTGTGCACTTTTCGTCTTTGAAAAATGAGACGCTTTTAATGGAGTTGAGTATAACTACGAGCTGGCCACGTGCCTTTAACACGTTAAGAGCTTTGAGCTTAGACCATTATGTCTTGCTTTCGAATGCAACTACAGTCACGACAAATTATATTAATGGCAGTCTTGCTGTCACTTCTTTTAATTGTAATATGCACTTACTAAAACTTTTTTTTTAAAGCAACAAAAAAATTCCACATAATTGACCCTTTTCGGAAATTTTTGGTCTTCACCATGCAGCGCCCTGTTTGTTGTTTTTTTTCTTCTTCTAAATTCTAGGTTAACTATGTGTTGCTCTAGGAATGCCCCAGTCACCCCCCCCCCTTTCCCCCCTAAAAAAAATTAATGCTGTTTCATCAATCCACATTTGATACACTCTAAGCGACCACTTAACTCGACCCTCCTAATTCCTGGGTGCATTTGAAAAGATTTGCTTGTAGCTGGTAAGGGCGTTCAGCTCGAGGAAAAGCGAACTTCTACGAGTGGACAAGTAGCATCATTTAATTTGATAACATTAATGAAATATGAAAAAAGGAACTGTTAGAGTCAATTTCCAAGAGAAACTTTCACATAAGTGTTGTTTCAAATACTCAGATATTGAGTGGATAATTCGCTGTCAGATGTCACGCAGTGCTAAAAATAGGTTACAGGTTATTCGGAAAGACGTCCTGGAACCAATTCAAAACTAGAAATAAACGTATCATCGAGGGAGGTTCCTAAAGCCTTGCCAGTGTCCCTAATCTGTCCATTGACACTAATCTTCGCGTATTTTAGTTTATTTCACCCCATGTTGTGTACTATTTCACTATTTTGACCGTACACTCTTATATTCTAGGTTGCTGACCCACTTGTAAATCTTTGGAGTACACATACTTTTTTAGAAACTAACGTGCTCAGATGCCAGAAACCAAAGGCACATTTTTGAAGGGACAATAAAAACAGGGGTACTTAATGAAAGCCAGGTCAAAACGCACGTGACACATTATTAATATACCTCGTGACAGATCTGCCTCATCGTTAGTCTCTGCTCCAATCGAGGATGAAGATTATAATCAGATGTCGTGTCACGCAAGTTTCTGTTTAACACAGCGGGTGCATGAAAGATCCGGCTTTGGTTTTTAAAATCCGAGCTTGCACGTTCAAAAACAGAACCTCTTCTTTTATTGTGTTCCGTTTACTTTTTCCACTTCTTTGTCTTTCTGTTTGTTGTTGAATTCGAAATAGTTTCTCTTTGTTCTTAGTGTTCTTTTTATCCTTTTTGCTTTTGTTCTTGTCCTTTTCCTTCTTTCCTTTTCTTATGCATTTCCCTGCTAGATAGAGTCCATAAAAACAAGATTTCCGTTTAACTGTGCAATACAACAAAGTAGAGTTATCCCTTGTCTGACAGGAACCCACGAACATTTTTCGAAAGTTCTCTTAATATCGATACAGACTAGAACGATTGGCGTTTCGGGGGAAAATAAAGTAATTTTGAATGTTGCCAAGACGGCAGGCCGAATAGTCTACCCTTTTCGATTTTAGAAACGCCAAAGGATGTTTAACATACGAAAGTTCTAAACTGGACCTTTGAAACATTTCGTCCGTATTCTTTTTTTTACTTTTCTTGTTCCAAATAGCCGGAATAAAAAAAGACCCTCTATTACAAGCAAATACGCCAAAGCCTGTGATGTGCCGCGCACACGCTCCGAGCTCTCTGGAATATGTGTGATCTTATTTTACTCTTTCTTTTGTTCTTTTTTTCTCATCGGTCAGCATAGATTCTAATTCCTTCTCACCTAGATCTAGCTAAAAAACAACGAAAGAAAAACAGTTCAGACCCCCTTTTCCACTCCAACCTTTTTTCTTATTCCTCTACCTGGAGGCCTACTTTTCGAATGCCCAGGTTGAGTCTAGACGCCAGCGAAAGTCTTTCAAAAAGACAACAAAAAAATTTTTTAAAATAATATTAAAATCATAATTCTTCTTGCTAACATGAAACAGATATGTTTGTTAGTTAAAAAAAAATATTTTGCATTATTTGGTTCTTTTTCTTTACTTGACAAAAAAAAACCCAACTTCATTTGAAAGTAACTCAAGATGATTTTTATACTCTTTGTTCAATCTTTGCCTATTGTTTTCGTAACTAGTCGTCTGTGTTGCTTTACTCTCTATTTTATGGATTCCAACCCTTGCTCAATTTCATGTGCCGTTGAAAGTGGAAAGAGCAACAGGAAAGGATTTTTATCTTTAAAAAGAAAGAGTCCTCACAAGAGACAAAATTACCATTCAATTTTTGCTTCCCCTGGCTGACTCAACATCTTTTTAAGTTTCTGTGAGACAGAGAACGCAGAATAATGTTTCACTAACGCGCAGCCTAGAAAGTTTACGTTTGAGTTTGAATTTAAATGTTTCATTTTACTGTTTCATGGTTTGCTTTGGTGACATAATTAAGTTATCTTAAAGCAATTTCAACTAAAAAGAATGTCTGAAACACTGACGTTGACAAAGCGGGCGCGGAGGAGGGGGGGGGGGGCGAGTTAAAAAAAGGGGGGAGGAGGGAGGAGGGGTTGAAATTCAATCTTTGAATAAAGCTGTTCTTTTGCCCCGAGATGTAGAATATTATTTGACTTTCAGTGTACTGCGTATTAGAGGCCAAAAATCACACCACCCATCTAGGTCGTGGTATCTTATAAGTGGTTGGACGTTACAGTGGTTATTTGAAACAGGTCCTGAACATTGTTTTCTTCAAAATGCATCCAATTTCATAGCTATCAACTTCCATTTCAATAGACTTGCGTTCAAAGAAACAAGTAAGAGTGTTATATTTCCTTTAAACATACATGTATTATTTTAATGAAAAGAAGAAAAGATATCATAAGAAAGCATCACAAGGTTACATATTGTGTAAAACTTCCGAATATGTATTATAAATTATAGTTCTGTTCCACGATTTTTATTTATAACGAAAAGCAGCGAAAATCTGTCATTGTTTTTTTGGCACGGTGAGCTATTGAAGTAGCTCGAAAGAGGCAAGACACGGAACAAACAAAAAAGAATGATAATGATAAAAGAAAGAAAGCACAGAAAACATTTTTAGGGAAAAAGAAAACAGGCAACACATTATTGTATAACTCATGGAAGGGCAGCAAAAATCTCCCATTAGATTTCTGGTACATTGACCGTGAGCTACTGCTTGATCCCATAGTTTTATGACAGGAAATGCTTCTAAAATATGTCATCCTATAACATTTTTTTCTTTTAAACTGTCTTTTTAGATTGCATATGGGTGGGCTGCCTTTACTGTTTTCCAATATCAAGATATAGCTGGCATTTTTTGCAGTTAGTATTTCATTGTATTTTTAAAAAATGATAATTAAACGTTGCCTTACTTTCAACTCCGTGTGAGTTTCCAATGCTCTATGAACTTCTGACGATATTTTATTCGTCTTTTATGTAGAATCAGTTAGACCTCTTACACCCAAGCTATCAAGTTGATGTGCGAGTTGTAATTTATTATAATTCTTAGCCGTACAAACAGTTTTTCATTTCAAAGTTTTATTTAGCTCCTTTGCTTTTTGTTTCTCAGTTTCGGATGCTAATAATTCTAACCGTGACAACAGATCGTAACCATATCGCGCATCGTGACTTTGTGAAGGTTTTATACGAAGTAGAAATGTGACACAAAGAACAAACGTATTCACCAAAAGGAAGTATGCTGGAATACCCCCCGTCCCGCCCCCTCTTTTCCACCAGTTCTCTCTCTCTCTCTCTCTCTCTCTCTCTCTCTCTCTCTCTCTCTCTCTCTCTCTCTCTCTA
>NW_004798286.1:69247-71747 GCF_000002075.1 Aplysia californica | reverse complement strand
GAGAACTTAGATTGGTATTTTCTCCAGAAATATCTGTAAAGCCGTTCAAAAGACATAAAAGTGTTGATTTTTATTCTCTTGACACACTGGTTGGATCTACATACTGCGCTGCAGACGAAAATGACAAAAATAAAAAAAAGAAAGGTGGACAGCTTGACTCACGAATAGATTGTTTACAAAGGCAGAGAGTACAATGTAGTTCAAATATAAATTGCAACCTTCAACTTTGTTTACAATGAAAGCGCACATGCAGTTCATGTATAAATTACACCTTTTATCACAAGATAGGTTTTGTATTCTAGGTTTCATGCAACAGGTCAGTGAGCCCTTAAGATGGTCTTATGCAAGGATGAGTAGCAAGATATGTTGCTTCATGGAATTGAAATAATATGCTCACATAGCATCCTTGCTTCGATGTTTAATCATCACAGGGGTGATGTTTCAATTAGTGTTGATTTACCTGCAGCGAGATAATTAGCATGAGAGCAATGATACAAGTTGTCCTGAACAGACATATTTTTCACTACGTTGGTGAAGCATTTAGATCCTAATAGGTTGTGAACATGATGGAAAGATCTGAAACAAAGTGAACAGTAAGGAACATCTGGAGCTATGAGCATGAAGGGAAACTGGTGCAGATGCGACTCAGGCTCTTTAATTGTTAATGTTTACTACGTCAGTGGTTGCACGGACAATGTCATTGGTACGTTCTAGGTCTTGTCGTGTAGCTTTTGTGTAGCCTTTCTGCAGCACCCATATACTTAGTAGTCCTATTATGCCTCTATCTTTATTTGAAGTAAGTCAGGCTAAACGTTATATTATTATCCTTGAGACTCTGCATTCTGTTGAGTATCAAAACCGAAAAATCGTTAACAATTCAGAATACTATTTAAAATCAGATATAAATAGCATTAATTAGTAAAATTAAATGTTCGATTTTTTCAGTATTTCACAAACCTGGACAACTTTACGTGATACCGCTAGACTATTGACGAACGTTTTCATATGTCTTTTATTTGAAAAGGAAATATAAACAGCTGGATTTTTATTTGTATTAAAACCCGCTATTGTCACGTTGCACTCAAAAAAGTACAAAAACCCTCTCAGAACGTCCACAGGAGCACCGCTCTTTGTTATGTCTTCTCTGGATGTACCGTGGGTATAAAGATAAAAAGGGACTCGGGAGACGTAGGATAGGCTCCAGATGTTTATTCAACCTGGCCCAGTCGCTCTGCCAATTTCCTTTAACCCTTTCATTAGTCTCACCTGCAGTTTGAGTGCTAGATTACCATTAAATATATACGCGTGAGTGGAACTCACGGAAGAACACGGGGTCACCACGTACAGTGTGTCAGGTTGAGCTAATGCGACTAATGGCAAACCAGTACCCAACTTGTCCCATCAAAAATAGTTTCTAACGAGTAGAACAAAAGGAAAAAAAACAACGAAAAGATATAAAGAAAAAACCGAATGACAACCACATATCAGCTTCCATTCAAATTGTGTTGTTTTTTTTTTAACCAAGAAAGATGGGAAAATCCCAGAGATGGTAATGAGGCTGAAACAACGAAAAAGTCACGACTGATAGCGCGTCAATTATTTTCGCGCTAGAGCTCACACACTTTTGGTTTAACACATTCAGCGCAAACGTCAGACTGCTAGAACAAAATTAAAAACATTATCATTGATTTTCCCCTTTTTTAAAACGAAGGTACTCTGTTGGGGCACTTTTGTCGGAAAAGAGTAAAGTTTTTGCTTTGGCTGAAAACGTCATGTTACAATATTAATTTGTTCTGTGAATAGTGAATGACCCTCCCCTCCACAATAATATGTTTTTAAAAAAAATTCCATTTTTATATCAAGTCGTTGAAAATTGGCTGTGTGCTTGGAGTTTGACAACTGAGAGCCACTCCTTCAACTGTAGTTGGCATTTTGAGGATCTTAGAGTGCAAGCAGAAACCTGGCCGTGAGAGAAGCATGATATTGCTCAAAGGGAAATGAAAAAAATTCAATTTTTCCTTTTTATCCCCCCCCCCCCTAAAAAACCCACAAAACAACAACCACTAAACCACGCAATTCATAAAACAACAACTAACATGGCGGTCTAGAATAATACATTGCGTTCCTGTTTAATAATTTATTTTTCTTGAATTGATTTTTCAACGTCGATCGCTATTGTGTAGAAATCATTATGTGTTCATTAATGCTTTCTACGAGAGAAGAAAAAAAAACATCAAAGAAAAACAAGCTAAAATTGGAAGCTCTAATAATGCTGTACATTTGGCAGATTTTCGTTTAACCGTGTTCTTTAAAACAATGTTATAACTACAGGCACAGAAAGTTGAAGAAAGGAAGAGTCAGGGAACGGGGTGTGAAGACAACAGATGAAATGAGAGATTGGGAAAGGAGATTGAGAAACGAGATAGAGATAGAGAGAGAGAGAGAGAGAGAGAGAGAGAGAGAGAGAGAGAGAGAGAGGGGTGGGTGGGGGGCAGAGGAG
>NW_004798286.1:66692-69147 GCF_000002075.1 Aplysia californica | reverse complement strand
GTCAGTTTGTTAGTGTTTGAGCGCTTAATCAGCTGCTTGCACTGAATGCTTTGCGGAAAGCTGAGAATGTTTCGAAGTGTTCTATGGTCTGCTGGGGTAATAATATAGTGTAAAGAGCATAGAGCCTGCTGTTGAGCGAGGATATGCGCTATACAAATGCTATCTATTATTATTATTATTATTATTTTCGCTAATTGCAAAATTCTCCCTGAACGACCAAAGGGATACATAATTTTAAAATGTCAATACTAAGATCAGATCATTGCAAAGTCAAACTTTCACGTAAGAAATGTAGCAATCTGGCAAGACTGAATCACAAACGCTCTCGGGAAAGGAATAATGCGACACTCGTATTTAATAAAGGATTCTTTCTTTTTTTTTTGATGGGAAAGAAACCAGTTGTTGTTTCATACTACCAAGTAGAGTTTGAATCTGCTCGACATTATTAAACTTGATATCAAGTCATAAAGAAATTGTAAAGCAAGACTAAATGTCACTACAATACATCCACTTTTTAAGCTGGACAAAGAAAATTACTCTCATAACGCGGTACCATTATTTGTCAGGTAATTCTTTATGATGTCAACAAGTGTCAACGTGCTAGACCAACTGTGGCACTATAACCATCCTTGGATGTCAAAAGACTGGAAAGCAGATTAATGTGACGTTGGTCTGTGAACATTTGGCGGACAATAATAATAAATATGCAGGGCTAGGCAAGGCTAATAAATTTCTCCCAGAATAATTTTTTTATCCCCCCCCCCCCCCTTTTTTTTCCCCTATGCGTGAAGAGTTTCCTATTGAGACCAAGGCACTCTAATTGAAGGCTTAAGTTCCTGTTCATGGATCCGCTTCGAAATATCATCAAACCAAAATAAATGTTTGAGTTGTGCTTTTCTCTCGACATTACGATAGCCCAATGGCAACAGAAACACCTCTTCTGTCAGTTCTTAATACCCTGCTCGTAAAAAACAAAGGATTGCGTTTAGCTCGCTAGAAAGCGTTTTGATCATAGGTTATTTTATCTGATTTCAGGCATCCTGAGATAGAAGTACATATGTCGTTCGCATATCCTGAAAAATCTACATTAAGGAAGCTGCTAGTAGGACTATTAAACAGTGTGTTTTGTAAATGTCAGCATAAGCCATCCATTACGTCGGAGTTGAGTCTGACCGAATTTAAAAAATAATTATTAAGGTATTGGGTTAAACAATTCTTTTGCGGAATTCCCTGTTAGAGAATTTCACTGAATTGTACTAAGGGGATGTGTTCACTATACGCGGAGTACCTGACTTCTTAAAGATCCATAAGCTTTAGATAATTAGAAAATAAAATTAAATATTTGTACTGGGAGTGAATTTATTCGCTTTCATGAAAATGTTAGCCTCTTGATGGGCCTTTGCATTTGAGCTGTGTTACATGGGGACGATATTCCTCAGGAAATGTTGGAATTCAAGCCTAAGATGAGACACATAAGTACACAAACCCATCACTTATGATCATAGGAGAGGAATCCTTGTTGTATAGCAAAACGTAACAGAAATGGCCAGATATCAGTGGACGAGCACCATAGGACATTAAAAAAGGCCTCTGTTTGGGGACACGAAAATGACACAGCGCTTCTAATTATATAGGTCATACTGCACATGCTAATGCAAATAATAATAATATTATTTGTACAGAATGCATATAATATATTACATATTATAACACACACACACACACACACACACACACACACACACACAGACACACACACACACACACACACACACACAAATTCTGTTTCTGTGTCCTGCATCGATTTAAAAGTGCCAGAATACACCATTCTTTGTTGTTTTTGGATATGAAAGACGAAGGGCCTGGGAGGAAAACGGTACTAAACATGTTTGGTGCACCCGTGGGCATGTGGTTGTTGCTATGGTCCAATTATTGGCTAATTTCAAGAAAAATGCGCCACCTCTTATAGCAAGTAATCTCCAGAAAAAGCCTCTAAAAGCGATGTATTTCATTCATTTTACAACGATATTCAAGTACTTGAAAATAGCGTAACTTAAAATTCGATCTTTTTACCGCAACTATCGTGTTTTGAAGACTAATGTAATTATGTTGGAATGCCAGATCCTTTTAAAAAAACAGATCTATGCATTTTTCATTGGTGCCACGAAAACAAATTAAAGAAAAACCATAATATTTTATGACTGAATGAAGCACGGATTCACGCCTTCATTCATGCATTTGTTTCTTTTTAAAATGTTTGAGATTCCAGATACTAGAAAAAAAAAGACAAAACAGTTACAAGAAGTAAACTGTTTTGTGTTAAAAGCGTTACTAGACAACATTACTTCGTTGGAAATTAGATAGATAGATAGATAGATAGATAGATAGATAGATAGATAGATAGATAGATAGATAGATAGATAGATAGATAGATAGATAGATAGATAGATATACA
>NW_004798286.1:52185-66437 GCF_000002075.1 Aplysia californica | reverse complement strand
TGTGTGTGTGTGTGTGTGTGTGTGTGTGTGTGTGTGTGTGTGTATGTGTGTGTGTGTCGTTTGCTCTCTGTCTCAGAGGTTTCGTTGGCCGCTTGCAGTTAAAGAGCACCGCCACCCTCCCCCCTTTACGCCTCACACACACACCTTTGAGAGAGCCCACTGCTCTTCCACTCATTTTTAAGGAATTTGAAATCTGCCCCTCCCATGCCGGTTCAGCGAGCTTAACTTTTAAAACTCTTGTCTCCTTTGGGTTGAGGAGCTACCAAAGGCTAAAGATGGAATAAAGCTAGCACTATAAACTCATCCTGCATGTTTTCTTTTCCTCCTTACCCTACTCAACCAAGCCAGTTGTTTCGGAGACAGTGTTTACGACGCTTTCCCACTCTTAGATCAACTGCTTTTCTCCTTCTACTTTCTTTCTAATTTGTCAGCCCATTTCCTTGGTTTCGGTATAATCTTTGGCCTTCGCGTTAATGGGGTAACCTACTGAGCTTGTAGCCCGGAGAGATAACGTAGTCAGGTGCCAGATCAGGTCTCATAATACTCATACCAGTGCCAAGGATGATGCACAAGGTCGTGAGAGACATTTTGTTTGTCTCCCTTCTGTTTTAGCCGTTACAGCACTAAGCTTCAAGCATTCTATTTGACCTTTTTCTTAAACTCAGGTATTTTTCAGTACTGGTAATTCCTCTTAGTTTACAGCTTTCTTAGACTTCATTTTATCTCAGTTTGTACAAGAGGACCAGATGCTGTAAATAATTTACTGTCCCACCCCCTCTCTCCCACGAGGATGCAATTTATAAGCTACAACCTCTCTCGCTCTGAGCTGGCCGAATGTCTATTAACGTTGTCAACTGTCTATCTGATAGCAATAATTATAGAACCTCTTAAATCCCATACTGTGGGGCCTACATTTGAAATGACCTATTCGTTACTAACAGGGCTTTTTTTCTCATGTTAAAAAAACCCAAAACAAACTCAAACACCTCAAGCTAATCAGACTTATTCAAGAAGCAGGAACTGATACTCAAGTGGGGAATACCACCGTGCCTGTCAGGGTGTATTTTGCTGCGGTATCCAGCTCATCAAGATAACGAAACGTAAATAACAAGGAATAGATTTAGTCAAGGGACACAACCCCCCCTCTTACACTCCTTATCAGCGCTTCGGTGTTTGGCTAAAACCGCACAGAGATTCGTGTGTATTTGAGTGGAGGGGATGGTTATATCAGAAAAGTTCTACACCTCTTCACCAAGCAAAGATAGGTCTAGTGCAAAACCATTGCGCATAGATGTAATGTCAAGTGGTCTGCTCCATTTCATAAAACGCCCGATGGCGTCGCTATTTGGAGAACATCGCCTATAATATTCTTACGCTGTTCTTTCCCTTTTTTTTCAAAATATTAATTGGTTTCCTAAAAATGCGGGAGAAAATCCTTTGAAGCGTTTGATACTGCAAAGGTCGTTATAACGAAATGTCAATAAACTCGATAGCAAAAAAACTAATAACGGTCAAACAGCTTTAATTTCTCATGCATGACTCTGCCCTGGCACTGTTTTTTGGAAACGTTTTAAAGCAGTTGTCGGACAATTGAGATCATTTATGAGTTGGCATTATCTTTTCTCAGCTTAACTGATTTTGATTTTGGATCTATGATTTTTCCTTCACCATGCCCCCCCCCCCCCCTACTCTAACGTTCTACAACCTCATTGTATTTTGTACAATTTCAACTGGCCGCAATGGAAACATTTCTATTGTCCTTTCGCTAAAATCAAGGTTAAAGTAACATATTTGATCTAGTTGTTCAGGATATGTACAACTGATCTAAACAATCCCCCGCTTTAACCCTCCCTCCACCCCCAGCCAAAACTGACTGCAACAACATCGAAATAACAAGGACATCGAGAGTGTTATCAATCCAGTGAAAGAGCAGCCAGACTGTGTTAAGACTATAGCGCTAGCCAAAAGGTCACGCAGTAACAGAGCAGCCCTGGTTTGGATTTCTGGTGGGATGTTCTTGAAAGTGGTTTGTGTAGGTGTTTTTTAAGGTACTTTACACACTTCACTTGGTTCTATCGAAGAGAGACGTTATAATAGAAGGTCCAGTCTCTTGAATTATCTCATAGTGAAGATAGAAGGTGTGCTGCTCATTATTATGGTAATAATAATAACAAGAAGAAGAAGAAGAAATAGTACTACTATTACTACTACTACTACTACTACTACTACTACTACTACTACTACTACTACTACTACTTCTACTACTACTACTACTACTACTACTAATAATAATAATAATGATGATGATAACAATAATAATGATGATTTAGGTCAGGTCAGCCTTAGTGCTGCTACCATAATGACAGTAGATGGTACTACCTGCAGCTGTTCCTACTGCCTTGTAGGTGCATACGGGTGTATGAAAGGTTAAGGGAGTAAACCCTAAACAAATCCGGAGGGAGGGGCCCTAAGGCAGTCGACAGGGAGGAACGATCCGAACTGTCTTCTGGCAGCCTCTGCAACTTTACTGATTCCAAATGTATTGACCTCGTCTCTCCTTTGGACTAAATCAGCTAAGTCGAGAGGGGGTTCGTGCAAATTGGGCAAGGCACGTTCTCCATATAGTCAGGCCCAGGCATTTAGCTTAGTTAAGATTTCAAGATTTCTGGGAGGACGCTGCAAAAGAGCAAATACAGCGGATCAGGCCCACAGCTCAACCACAGCTACAACAGCATTTATATGATTATGGAGAGGACACTCCATCCTTGTGACGAGCAAGGTAAAAAAAAAAACACGGGAGGTGGCAGTTTACGGGTTATAAGACATCCTTATTTGGCGAGACAGGATGTCGCCACGGGTCACCTTTGACGATGGGAGTGACTATTCAGTCACACTGATCAGCTACCGCCCGTCTCAAACTGGGCAGCCCCCAGTCAGTAAGGTGCTGATCCGCCACGTCGGTTTGCTTCTATGGGTGTATGGAGCTAGGACAAAAACCGAAAGGCAGACGTTAAATCCAGCACCAGGCAAGTAAAACTAACCCCTTGGAAACTGGGGACCTGGAATGTTAGAACAATGACAACCAGATTGGACACTACAAACCTGGAGAAAACAGGGGACATCAGAAAGACAGCAATCATAGACAGGGAGCTCACACGACTCAATGTAGACATCACTGCCCTGCAAGAGACAAGACTTGCTAACTCTGGTACCATCAGGGAAAAAAACTACACATTCTTCTGGAAGGGTCTTTGGGAAGATGAGAGGAGAATCCATGGTGTGGGCTTTGCCATACACAACAGATAGCTGAACAGGATCAGCACCCCTCCAAGGTATATCCGAACGTATCACTGTCATGGAAATGGAAACCAAAACTGGAAAGGCTCGCTTCATCAGTGCCTATGCCCCAACTCTAACAACAGAAAATGAGAAAAAAGACCAGTTTTACGAGGAACTTCAGGATGCAATCAACAGCGTCCCAAAAGCAGACCAACTGTTTCTCATGGGCGACTTCAATGCAAGAGCAGGTACTGAAAACAAAGTATTGCCCACCTGCCTTGGATCTTTTGGGCTGGGAAAAATCAACGAGAATGGTCAGAGACTCTTAGAATTCTGCACAAATAACAACCTTTACATCACTAACACCTTCTACAATGGCAAGGACAGGCACAAGGTTTCTTGGTGACATCCATGATCAGGCCATTGGCACCAAATTGACTTCATCATCGTCAGAAAGAAAGATGCCAACATGGTAAAGCAAACAAGATCCTTCTACAGTGCAGACTGCAACACAGACCACCTTTTAGTTATAGCTAAGGCAAAGATAGCCACAAGGAAAACCCCAAGAGCTGAAAAACAAAAGAAACCTAAGATCAACATAAGAAATACCAAAGACCCAGCGTTAAAGGCAAAATTTCAAGAACATGTTAAAGAAGAGCTCCAGCATCTAGATAGCTCATCCCCAGACAACAAGATTAACAAAACAACAGTACGAGACCTTCTCTTCGCCGATGATGCTGCTCTTGTTGCTCACAGTGAATCAACCCTATAAACGATGATGGACCGCCTATCAACAGCATGCAAGGTCTTTAGCTTGGTCATCAGTGTTAAGAAAACAGTCATCCTTACCCAAGAGGGTGCAGAGCAGAGCCATATATGGCTGAACGACAAAGAACTTAAGACAGTGGACAAGTTCTGTTACTTGGGGTCTACCATCAGCTCTACAACATCACTTGATTATGAGATCAACATCAGGATAGGGAAAGCAGCAACAACTTTTGGAAGGCTGACAAAACGAGCATGGGAAAACAAAAGATTAACCATCAAAACAAAGATCAAGATTTACGAAGCATGTGTCCTCTGCACACTCCTTTATGGCTCTGAAACATGGACCTTGTGCAGCCGACAAGAAAAGCGCCTCGACATTTTCCATCTCAGATGCTGCCGCAAGATCTTAGGCATTTCGAGGAGTGACAAGGTTACAAATGTTGAAGTGTTGATACAGGCAAACCCCCAGAGCATGACAACTATCCTGTGTTTAAAAAGATTGAGATGGCTTGGCCATGTCAAGAGAATGGATGACAACCGAATTCCGAAGCAACTTCTCTTTGGAGAACTTGCCCAGGGAAAGAGACAAAGAGGAAGACCAAAATTGAGGTACAAAGACACCTGCAAAAACAGCTTATCTAAGCTTCGAGTAGATTTTAACATCTGGGAAGAAATAGCTGAGGACTGGAAAAACATGGAGGAAAATTATAACGGAAAGAACTAAAATGCTAGAGAACAGCCTTAGAAACAACCAGGCTGAGACGAAAGGAAAACAGCGGAAAAATAGAGTTTCGATCTACGACACTGACATGCAAGCACTGCGACAGAATCTCCGCTTCAAACATAGGAAGAATCAGCCATGATAGAAGCTGCATGAAGACAACCTTGAGACTATCTTAAGCTAAATTGACCGTCTGCATAGACGAAAAGAGCCATACAATGATGATTTTGAGAGGCTGTATTTTGCTCTCTTTTATTTTCCTTGTCCAGCTTGTACAGACAAAAGGAATTATCATAGTCACCTCGTGCAATATTAGTGAAACAATTCTCTCTTTTTCTTCAGCGTGATAAACCCTTTTAAAATTTGTTTGTGTTTTACCGCGCTCACAAATGCATAAGGTCATAAGAGCACGCGGGACACATTAAACATTTTCAGTTGGTAGGACAATTTGAATTTTGCTCGGTTGGCGACCGAAGACAACTCGTATCGATTTTGGACCCCAAAGGGTTCATAAACGTGCCCAGCTTGCGCACGGGATCTCAGAGGTTTTTTCGCCCTTATTCGAGAAGACTAGGTGTTAGAATTTACCAACCATAAGATCAGGGGTGTTGCTGAAAGACAACAGTAAGAAGGAGCCAAGGAGTAGCAGTAGAAAGGCTGCAAAAAGAATAAGGAGCCAAGAGGAAACGGCAAAGGAGGTGAAGGGGTGGGTGCAGAAAGTGAAGATGAAAGCAGACGACACAACAATGTTTAGTGATTAAAAAATAGGATGGAAGGAGACAATTTTAGAAAAGTAAATATTTCGTCACTGTTCGGATTTAAACCCGGGAACTATTGAATGAGATGCAAACACGGTAACCTCTCGATCACGAGAGCCTCCCCCCCCCCTCCCCCCTGACAAACCCTTGGCGTGATATTGTATAATAAGGAAGAAGAAGAAGAAGAAGAAGAAGAAGAAGAAGAAGAAGAAGACATCTTTGTAGTGTCTTTTGGTGCGCCAATGTTAATCTTCCGTGAGTACAGCTCAAAATAAAAGGTACTGCTAACAAAACAAAATGAGTTTTTTACAGGTAAGCTACTCCCCCCCCACCCCCCCCCCCCCCCCAACTATAGATCATCATCATTTATTGTGACAGTGTCCGTAATACAACAATAATCTCCTTAGACTTCCCAGTATGTTGTAAATTTCAGATGAATCTGAGAAAGATTTTAGATGGATTTGAAATTTGTATGTGACTTGACTTAATTTAACTTGAAACAATTCCCTATTCAACTAGTGTCCTTCGTAGCATCTACTTCCATGGAGCAGCCACCATCTGGATCGACGTCTGTGGTACTCGTACAAATCACGAGGCTCTTCGCCTCAAATATAAAGTGAACATATTTCTAATGATACGAATAAATCTCAGTTACAGTTTTCACTTCCAAAATGAGAGATACATAAGAGGAAAGTTGGTGGATTCTAACACCAAAGGAAAAAATGATGAGTTGTAATCTTTTATCATGCTTACGAAAGGTACAAGACGAAATGAATAATAGTTTTACTGGTAATTGACACAATATTCCGTCAAAAGAATATTGTTTTCTTGTGGGCTGCCAATCCCCAAGACTATTTGTAATCTCCTGATTTTCTGTTTTCGTTCGCCGTCAAATAGGTATTCGTTTTTTTCCATTTGTTTGGGTTTTTTCATGATTAAGGCACGAATGCAATAGAGGGTAGTTATTATGAGAATACAATATTCTTTGGAGGTATTTTCACATAAAGAAAAGTGTTGGGCAATTATTACCTTTTAAAAAAGATTTGTTTTCAATATACTTTAAAACCACATTATTAGTTGGAAATACTTGGATGGCTCTGGAAAGGCGAAATTCGCATTTCTTGTTGACAGATGTATGATATAATAAGTCACCGTTTTCATTTTTAAAACATAGTTTTCCTCTTGGAATTAACCCGGTTTGAATTCAGTTTTTTCAAAATCAGTGGTACTTAAACAAACTATAATTTGTTTGGTTAACAAAATTAAATAAACCACTGACTATGTATTTGCCAATCTCAATGTCGTTTTGTCTAGTTTCTCCTGTTTGCACAGCTGTCTGTCACTCAAACAAAAGAGTTCAATGGCTTTCTGGCGCATTATGTAACCTTCTTGAGCCTGAGGACATTTTGTCTCCTCTTTTACTTGTCTTATGAATCTCTCATAGCTTTTTGTTTTTCGCCCAGCCTCATTTCTCCCGCCACTTATGGCAAGCGCAATGTCTTACATAATCAGGAGAGAGAAATGCAATTATCTCCAAGGTCTGGTTTGAAACCAGAAACACGGCCTAGTGAGAAGAGATGATGGTCGCGTGTCGTAATCCCCTCCTGAACTTGTAATGAGCTGAGGAATGTTACTGGTCCATCTCTCTAGACATGGATCGTTCCATCCTTCTTTTCTTATGCTAAACTTGGGTGCCTCTGTGGACACAAGAAGACCAAACTTGTATCGAGATTCCTAGAAATAATCATGCGTACAAGTGTATGACAAATGGTAGTGACAATACTTCTTGACAGTAATAATGACACATTACCCAGGGGAATATTCCAGAAAGTAATGTCTGAACTCGTTACCATAACATCAATGTTCGTTACAAAAGCTTTCTACATGAAGGAAAAGTATAATATCGTTTCGAAGACTAAATATTATGCACCTCTTAAAACTCTGAAAACGAAACTGCAAGTAGGTTTTCGTCTGCATGTCACACAGCCTACCATGGTCCATTAATAGTTATAACTTACTAACCCGTGAAGGCAGTTTTTTTATTGTGTGATGTGTATACAGTTATGAGGCGTTCTGTGCTATTCATTGGGCGAAAGTCATAGTGTTTAGGGTTTTTTGTGAGCTCTGACGATCATATAAGTGTCGTGGAACTAATTAAAGACAACCGACATTGTCAACTTTTAAGAAACCTTTTTAAATATCGTGCTACTCTAAAAAACCTAATTACACTGATGGAAACGTTCGACGAGCCATAAAAACATTTGTCCGGGGACAAATCGTTTAGCATTTGTTAGGAGCCGTAACGTTAACGTCATCATCATCATCATCATCATCATCATCATCATCATCATCATCATCATCATCTCTTCATCATCATCATCATCATCATCATTGTTTTTAAAAGCAGAATACGTAGGGAGGTAGGGACAAGCAATGACGGTGTATAATAATAATGATAATTCATCATCATCATAGTCATTGTTTTTAAAAGAAGCAGAGCAGGTAGGGAGGTAGAGATAAGCAGCGTCGGTGTCTATTAATAATGATGATGATGATGATGATGATGATCATCATCATCATCATCATCATTGTTGGCAGGATTGGAGGCGTGAGCAGCAGCAAAATTCAAGTTACTTCACTTTTACTGTTTCCTTCCTCCTTAGGATGTCGAGGACAGGTGCAAGTTTCAGTCCTGTGCTAGGTGTGTAGCGTCTGATATAGATATGTTAAGTTGTTCCAGGACCTTCTTAACCCCATCCAGCCAGGTCTTTCTTAATCTTCCTCTTGATTTGAAACTGCATTCTCGTGTCTTGTAAGCTCTAGCCGCTAGTTGTTTCTGGGGCATTCTGGTTAGATGTCTAAACCATTTGACCCTTTGACGCTCTATGAACTGTATTACTTGTGGTATTCCAGATTGTAGACGTATGGTTTCGGTTCTTATGCGGTCTCTTCTGGTGACGTTGATGGTTTTGCGGTGACACCTCATTTCGCATGCATTGACATTTTCTTTCTTGTGTTTTGTTTAGAGACCATGTTTGGCACTGGTATGTTAATGTTGGTATGAAGATGCTATCGATGAGCTGGGATTTCACTTCAGTTGGGATGTTCTTGTGACTGAGCAGGGATGCTAGCAGGTAGTGCATTTTCCTTTATTGTTCTTGTTTCTATTTCTTTGTCCATACTCCCATCTTGTGTGAAGATGCTTCCCAAATATTACAATTCCTCTTCTTGTTGGAGCTGTGTTCCATCAATAAGAATGATATGTTTCCCTGGGTTTCTGTTGACCTTCATAACTTCTGTTTTTGAGATGGAGAATTTCCTGTTCAGGTGTTTACATTCCTCATTTAGTTTTGTGGTGTGTTTTTGTAATCCGTCTTCATCTGTATTTGATATACTCTGGTCATCAGCAAATAGAAGCTCGTTCAGTTCAGTGATATTGCCTTTTGCTGCTTTCGTGATCTTATCCATGTAAGTGATGAAGAAAAGCGGAGAGAGAACACACCCTTGTCTCACCCCAGACCTGATGGGGAACCAGTGCGATAGCCCTTCTGTTGATCTTACGCCACACAGGCTGTTTCTATAAAGTACCGTGATGTTTTCCAGCAATTGTCCTCTTACACCATATTCCTTTAAGATTTCCCAAAGTTGACTTCTATCTACCTGGTCAAACGCCGTTTCCTGATCCACGAAGACGATATTGAGGTATTTGTCATGTGCAATGGCAGTCTCACACAACTGTCTTAATGCAAAAATAGCGCCAGTACGTCCCCTACCTTTTCTGAAACCAAACTGGGATTCACTGAGTTGAGCCTCTACAACTGGTCTCATTCTCATTTACAATATCTTGGCGAACATTTTGCCCACATGTCTGAGAAGGGAAGTAATAGGAGAAAACTGTAGCGACAGCAGCTCAGCAGCAAAAGTAGCAATACCGGAATACCAACAAAGATTTTCAGATCTCCATCATTATCTCTTCCAAGATCATCGTAGGCCCAAGGCATCAAACATTTTTTTATACTTTTCATTTCGAACGGTATATGAAGAACAAAAAGCATCTCTACGGTATTTGGTATATATAAAATTAAGGCGCCAGTTTTATTAATTTTGTGAAGATAAATATTATGGGACCCGTGGACCCCCCCTCCCCCTCCCACCTAAAAAAAAGATAAATAAATACATAAATTCAAACAGAAATGAATAAATACACAAAAATGAATAAATAAATAATAAATAAATACATAAATATATAAACCCCACTCCCTAAAACAAAACCCCAAAGCAAAACAAAAATATGACAGGAAAATCAGGAAGGTCAGAAGATAGGTGGGCATGAAGGTAGATACGTGCATCTGAGGGTTCACTGTCTGTACGGTTAAATGTCATTCTTGTCTGTGCTACATCATACGAAAGAATTCTCTGCTTCTGAAAGGGAATAATTACTTGTCAAGCGCAGGGAAAGACTCGACTGCCGACTTCTTTCAGCTACTATGGCGAGTATACAGAACTAAATAACTCTTTAAGTCCACGGGAAATGAGGGGGTCGCGGGGGAGGGGAGGGGAGGAGGATATTGTTCTCTTTCATCGGTCACTCTTTTGTCTCAAATGCAAGCCATGTTTGTCCTCTAATTTGAAGTAATCGATTTGTGGCCCAGTGTCGTGACAAGGAGTCATGGTGGCACTAACCAACCGTTGAAGTCACACAACGCATTGCAATACCATTAGCTTTGAACATTGGTCACAGCACCATTACTTCTAAATATTGATCATAACACCATTACCTTTAAATATTGGTCAGAAAAAAATCTTGAAAATCAAAACATCAGTAAAAGGCTGATAGTCGTATTAGAGAGAAACGATGGCCGAATACACAGTGAAACATACGGGGATAAGCAATGACAGTGTTAATAATAATAATAACAATAATAATCGTAATAATAATAATAACAATAATAATAATAATAGTAATAATAAAAATAATAATAATAATAACAATAATAATATTAATAAAAATAAAAATAATAATTTAATAATAATAATGCATGTATTACAATGATAATCACTACATGTAACTGTCTGCGTGCTTTCGGAACAATAATCTTGAACTTAAGGGTTTAGAAAAACATGTATTGCTTTCGACCACCCCTACTGTCGAGACTAATTGACGACAGTCCTGTGGTCATATGTCTTTGGAATGCATCTATTATAAAGATACAGATAAGTATACATAAATGAATTCTACAGTCTTGATTCCCTTGGAAAATTTATTCTACAACGGCGTTCATAAACATGCAAATACATTAATACATTAAAACGTGGATTGTACAAAATATCACAAACATAGACAAAACACAAATAATTGCTGGTCGCCGCTGTGCAGCGCCCTGATTTTGAGTAAGGGTCATCGTGCGTTGCTCAAGGACACATTCAAGGGACAACCCACCCAAATGTCGTGTCACCGACACACACGTGGTATTATGAGCTTCAGGTCACTAACCAGCTTTGAACTTAGGCCAACGAGGTAATAAAATAGTACTGTCTATTACCCCCTTGTCTTATATACTGAAGAGCAGACGCTCACACTTTCCAAAAAGGTGGTATTTGAAAGCAATGGCCCAATTCTGGAGGGTTTTATAACAATGCGTATCGATCGAAAGCATGCTCTTGGGGATGTCGAATGCTTCCTTCGTTTGTATTTTGAGGACTGAAGATTTTTAAAACTCATTCGCTACGTATTATTTTCGGCTTGTGGACAAATTTTTTTCGGGAGGGCGAAATGAGAAAAGTTCACAGGTCTTAGGGGCCATAAATTCAAATAAATATCAACATATTATATACCAACATTTTCAGAATGGTTTGTAGAATACATCTGTATTGTTTATTTGAGTATTTTTCAACTTTGGTTCCTGTAAGAGGCGATTATGCAACACTATTGTGATTGGCTGCGGATAAAATTTGAAAACAAAAAATTTACAATCTCAGATGAAACTCAAAAAATATGTTTGCACCTAGTCAAATGATACATCAAAATAACCATAACTGTATATATAACAGGAAAATATTGAAAAATGAGCAGTTATTTACATACATTCCATAATATTTGTACATTTGGATCATAACCTCCGATATTGAAAAACAAATTTTTAAAAATAATTTTGAAAAAAGGACCCCAAACAGAAAAAAACAACACTCGTATCTTATATGGAATTATTCAGAATTGCATTTGGAATAAACCTATACATGTCTTGGGTGGTACTCTTTGAGTAAATTCACCAAAAAGTAGTGATTTTGGGGAGAAAAAAATATTTTGACTATTTAGACCTAGGCCTAGATCTAGCACCAAAAAATATTGATTTCTCAATGACAGTGCACTGGCAATTTGAGTCCAGTAGTATCAATATTATGAGAAGAGTCCTACACTTCTTCAGTGAGCAAAATAATGATACATTTTGTTGTGTAAAAGTACATAGACTGGTGTCTGGCTATAATTTGGGCTTCGCGATAAAACAATGTCGCATAAACTTCGAAATCGTGTTTCAAAACTGAATCAAAACTTCCGATTTTAGCGTACTGCCGGCACTCTAGCCCCCCCCCCCCCCCCCCCCACGGCTCGCCGTAGCGAATGAGGCGACAGAAAGGTCAGTTCCACCAGAATATCATGCATCGTTAACTGCACCCCGTGTCCCCCAAAAGTCGACGACTCTCAGGCCCCCATTTAACCACCTCCCATTACACCCACCCACCATCCACCCACCCCTTTGCATACCCAAACAGTCTTCGTCAATCTAAGCCTTTATCCAAAAAGTTAATCTTCTCGGTACTATTCATTTTTCTAAAATGTGCCGTAATATACAAAGACCACAACAAAGACATAAGTAGTTGAAACCCTAAGCGACGACAGCTTATGACAAAATACGAAAGCGACAGGCAAATTTCATTGGACACACTATGCGGAAAGAAGCATTGGAGAATATAGTAACAACAGGCAAGTTTGATGGACAAAGAGGCAGAGACAGACAGGGGGAAAAGATACTGGACAGGTTGACAATATGGCTGGGAGCGGCAAGAACAACAGACACCATGGCTACAACGCAAGGCAGATTGAAGTAGAGGTCCATGATCGCCCACGCCAGTCGGCAAGGCACCAGATGATGATATGTATATTACATATTGGGGTTGTTGTTTGACAGGTTTTGCTTACTCATATAGGAAGAATCATGTGTTCTAACTTTTGTGGGATTATTTTCTGTTAAGCCATATCATTTCATATTGCTAACAGTCATGAAAAAAGGGTTTCCCCTAAATGTATGCTATGAGAGTATTTGAGCTTTTATGACAATCTTCTCGGGGGGAGGGGGGGGGGGTTTAGAGAGTGAGTGTAGTGGGGGATTTAATCAAAAATCTCCGCCCACATGAGCACGCGATGCTACTCTTATTGGGACACCAGTCTCACGCTCAACTCATCTTTAGATATTTATTCTCCATACTTAAATAGTTACTTTATCTTTTATTCATCTGTCAGTCATGACTTCTCTACGAGAACGGAGGGTTCAGTTTTGTGCAAAAGAGAAACGCACCAGAAATCTCAAGAGCATGGACCCCGCCTTCTAAATGATGACTTTGCAGTGGCAGTGTACGGTTCGAAGATAGTATTACAGCTATGAAAGACTGAAGATTAAAATTCTAAAATAACGCCTAATTATTGATAGTCTTATTTATTAAAGGCTCAGTTACAGTGCTGGTGTGCTAGCACTCAAAACATTAGTTCAACTAAAACCAGTTTATATAGAATGAATACTATTTATCTTTATCTTTTGTGGATCTGTGTCCGTATGTATTTTTAGATCGCTCGCTTGTTTTTGAGTGTGCATGTATGTGTGAGGAGGGGAGGGGGTATGTGTATGAATGCCTAGGGTAGTAAAGAAGGGTACACTTTTCTTTTTAAAGAGGGACGTGGAGAGTTCTCTTGGTCGCAATTGTTTTCAGTACATTAAGGTTTAGCGAAAACGTTTAATCATCCCGAAGACTACTTCAGGATTGAGGTAACAAGGTGAAACGAAATCACTCTGTGGCTTTGGGATTGTAGCTGCTTCGCTAGCTTCGCACTTGTACATCTTCATTTCTTCTTTCACAGGTAGAAAAGAAAAAACACACGGTTGCAACTGGAGCTTAGGCTAACCATGAGTGACATTACTTCCCCTAAGTTTCCATTCAGTCTACCCGTCCTGAAAAGCACACGTTGGTTGCCGCAACAATAGTTACGGAAGGCTGGTTCGGAAACCTCAGGTGGAGCGTAAACTTGTCAGGAACATTTTGGTTAACGATCATTTTGGCAGAACTTTTCGAAAATTGACACCAGCTCCTCTTTGCCAGACACAATCTCTCTGAAAAACCAAGGATATTTTGTTATGTTTCCAGAGCAACTGATGCTCAGCTTTAGGCGAGTGGATTACGTCGTATAATCGACCTCGACCGTACAAAATTACTCGCTTAATTCCCGTCCCCAACTCAATATCAAAACTCAAAAGAACTAAATTTTGTACCCGAAAGAAGGGGGTGGTTTACTGTTTTTGCCATTTTCATAATCATAAATCAAATTGGGTTTCATGCTTGTTTATTTTCATTTACTTCGAGCAATATAGATTGGTAAGTCTATAGATTTTGCTTTGGAGCAGGAATATGCGCTATACAAATGCAATTATTATTATTTATTGTTATTATTATTATTA
>NW_004798286.1:47848-50173 GCF_000002075.1 Aplysia californica | reverse complement strand
AACAACAACAACAACAACAACAACAAAACCCAACGAGTGTTACTACAATAGATAAAAACTCTTTGCAAACATCCCTCATCAAAAATGTTCAAGAACATAACTGTGATAATAAATTCGTTATAATTTTATTTTAAATCAAATGATATTTTCTTGTTAAGAATATTCATTTTTAGGCTGTCCTGTAAAATTTTTAACAGTTCATACTTTACTCTGAAAAATGACGGCAGGGCGCATGTTTTGACAACAATGTCTGTAGCCCACTGCGAGAGCGAGAGAGAGAGAGAGAGAGAGAGAGAGAGAGAGAGAGAGAGAGTGAGAGTGAGAGGGAGAGAGAGGGAGAGAGAGAGTTTCTGCTGCACCAGCTACCTTTAACAATTGCGATTGCAAGGGTTGTCTGATATTTTTGTTAAATTTTACTTCTTGCCTACCTTCGTCAGAGACTATATAATTTATTATGGTTGATGTTGTTTTGCTCCTCTGCGAAAGCTGCGGTTTACCCAAATATTCACGTACAAACTCTAAGCTTTGGTGGTTTCAACCACATTGCTAATTCTGAATTCAAAAGAAGAAGGGTAAATGTCCCCATTTCTGTCCTAAATTTACATAACGGTGAGATAGAAATTTAATTTAGGTCGATATATCTTTGATGTGGCTTAATGTACGCATTTCACGTTTCCCGTTTTTATACCTAATTAATCTGTTGATCAGAACTGTCTCCATGCATCATAACACACATTTGATTACAGTATTATCTCTGATGTTTTTCCGGTTATATTAAATGTGCGGCCGTTTGAATGTCACTGATGATATCCTGACTCCCAACAAAGGGTGTTCCACTAGATAATGGAAGTACATGTGTCCTCTCTCTGACCCGTGACTGTCGATCATTTCTCCCCCCACACACACACACCTCTCTCGACATATCAACAGTCTTGCTTTTCATACAACCAGAAACGTACAGTTTTGTTTGCTCCCAGTGTGATTCGAGTTTGCTTTGTTTCAAAATGCCCTAAACTCAGGGTAATACTTTTTTTTAAAGCAAACATTTGCACTCTAACACCAAGGTCAGAAAAAGCCACCCACTAAGCAGAGGAAAGTGCTGTGCTTCTTGACGCATGGAACCATGCTCACTTTCCCCGCAAGTCACTCAAGCAAACCACCTCGACCTTAGCACGACCCGCAGTAGTAGGCTTAGGTGAAATCAGTCAGTCAGCGTTTGCTCCCTGAACTCGTCTTTGGTTGACACTGTGGGCTTGCTACGGTCTATTTAAATAATCAGGCAACATAAACAAAAAGACCTTTATGCTTCACGGGAAGCTGAGGATGTTTCAGAGTCGTTATTTAAGGTCTGCTGTGGGTAATAATAGTTTGTAAAATGCATAATAATAATAATAATAATAATAATAATAATAATAATAATAATAATAATAATACGATAATTCTTCCGATCTTTACGGCGCTTTTGACTTTTTTTTATCGCCGTCGTGGTCATCGGAATAGTCATTGTGAAGATCTAGGAATCGTCTGACAACTTAAATGAGTGCTAGGTTGTATGAACACGAGGGCCTGAGCCCTCCGTTGTCAGTATGTGTTGGCAACAATGCCTGAGTCAACGAATTACCGCTTATTAAACCGTCCACTTCTTCCAGTAAACAAAAGTTCTATTTGCATAACCGAAAGATGAAAGAAGTAAACGTACTTCTGATCAAATTTTACGTATACAAGTCTTGACTCTGAGTATGTTTTTTTTTTGTTTTTGTTTTTTGTTTTGTTTTGTTTGTTTGGTTTGGTTGTTTTGTTGTTTATTTTGTTTGTTTGTTTGTTTGTGTCCCCCCCCCCCTTTTTTAGGGGGGAGGGGGTAATTAATGCTAACTCTTTTCAGAAAAGGTAAAAAAGTCGCAGTGTTGGAGGATTTAACAGCTCACTCTCCATATTAATTAATACCTGCTTCATCGCTGTGTTTCAAGTACGTAGCAAGTCTGCAGACTGCGAGCCTAGTACAGGTAGAACAGGACTGAAGTCATATAACACGATTAGGACAATAAGACTGCGGTCATGTAACACGGATAGGACAATATAAGACTGCAGTCATGTAACATGCTTGTCACCTGTCTGGTCTCTCCGCAGCTAGCAATTCAGTTGCTTTGAAATGTTATACTGTTGGTTACGACTTTTATTTCAGCAGAGGATGTCATGATGTTATGCTCTGGAACCAACTTTCCCAAAAACAACATCTTATATGGTATATTATCTGTTGATGTCTGCGTCTGTACCAGTCCTTAGGGTGCGATTGGAAACGCATATATATATATATGTATGAATAAT
>NW_004798286.1:44959-46526 GCF_000002075.1 Aplysia californica | reverse complement strand
ACACACACACACATACACTCACATACGCAAACAAAGACACATGTACACACACACACACACAAACGCAAACACAGACACTCGTACATACACACTCACACACACACACACACACACTCACATACGCAAACAAAGACACATGTACACACACACACACACAAACGCAAACACAGACACTCGTACATACACACTCACACACACACACACACACACACACAAACACACACACACACACACAAACACAAACACCTACACTTGTACATGTATACACAAACACAAACACTCGTACATACAAACTCACATACACACACAAATGCAGTCACTTGTACACACACATACACACACGCACTACATACACACACACACACACACACATACACACACACACACACACACACACAAACACACACACAAACACACACACAAACACACACACACACACATATTAAAAACAACAAACACGAATATTCGTTATTACATGTATTTATGGCATCCCTACGTGTGGGCGACTGGAGACAAACCAGACAAACCTCTTGTGGAAGGAAGTATGTTAAATTAAAAAAGGTGGTGTCGCAATAAATAGCCGAGCAGAAGGGTGATATTAACAAAAAATTAATTAAGTCTGTAAACGTTCGCTTAATTTGCACAACAAAGTTCAATGACTTATTAAATTATTTTAGTCGCCGAGTTTATAAACACATCTTTTAAGTTTAAGTTTGTTTGTGGGTGGTTGAAGGGCGCCACTCGTAGGTCCTGCCCTACTTTCCTCTGTTGTTTCTGTCTGTATGTCTGTCTTACTTTTCCCCAGCATTAAACGACCATTATTGTGTCCATGTGCTTCCCTTTACTTAAACACTTTCCAACAAGTTTGTTTTTCTGCATGGCTGTGGTTCAGATAAACTAGCCTCGCGGGCCAGATCCGGCCTAAGGGCCAAAATTATCCCGTAGACCGTAGTTTGGGATACCTTGGTGTACAGTGTGAAGTGGAGAGGTACGCGTTATTCTCTAAAAACGTGCTTTGGGCGTATGTAGAGTATAGGGTTCCAACGTAACCAATGATCAGAAATGATATCACCTCATTAAAGTATCGCATATCTTTATCAATTATTGTACACAAGCAACGTAATATAATACATTTTCCACACATTTAGATGCTTCAAGAATTGTGAAATAAACGCAATGTGAATTTCTGCAGCGCGTTTGGTTTAATTGTTTTTGTGTTGTTTGTATTGTTTTATTAAATTGTTTTTAATGTGTTTTTCTTACAAGTTGAAAAAAAATGTGAAAACGTTCGAAGATTTGTCTTTGACGAAAACCTCAAAGTAAAAGGTTGTATGCGTACGCATAGAGTGACTGAACAAACAGAGAGAGAGGGAGAGAGAGAGGGAGAGAGAGAGAGAGAGAGAGAGAGAGAGAGAGAGAGAGACCAACTCAGCTAAATGGGGTGTCCATTGAAGGAGAAGGAGAAAGAGGAGGAGAAGGGGAAGGGGATTATGTAGAAGGAGGAGAAAAAAATTCCTCAAGGGAAGGGGGTTTGTTGGGGGGGGGGGCAAGCGTAGGAGACAGAAGT
>NW_004798286.1:43588-44859 GCF_000002075.1 Aplysia californica | reverse complement strand
TTTGTTGGGGGGGGGGGCAAGCGTAGGAGACAGAAGTCGCTTTCAGTCTCGTCAACGCTTGACTACCAAGTCTATAACACCGACTGTAGTCACGCCAATCTTGATTGAAGAACTCGTGCGCTATCTTGGCAGCCTATCTCATCGTCTGTTAACTTGGCCCACCAACCCCCTACCACCGCCACCACCACCCCTCCCACTCCCACACCACCCACTCACATACAGTTCATCAACCTCCACCAACCTCACCGATCAAACAAGAGTACTTCGCCACATTCTCCGTCAACAACATTTTGACAAAACAGTGTTCCCTGTCTCGCGCATTTTTTTGTCCTTCCTGTTTAGCTTCCCTCTCTCCCCACCCTTTTTCTTTCACACCAGAGTCCGCATTTGCGTGCACTGGTATGATTTCGTTCCAAACAACAACAAAAGTATTTTTGTCCATTCGCAGAATTCTTAAATATCTCAGATTGCTTTTGAAACGCAAAAATCAGACAACGTGATATCATGCTTGAGTTGGGGATGCCCAGAAAGGACAGAATCTGCAGGAGATAATATGACAAACGAGCTATCGTGGACAGGCTCAAAATGTTTAAGTCGCTTTGGTCACGCTCCGGGAAGACGTTCGTGCGCTGGCCGTCTGTTGGGGAGAGATTGCATGTGATCTTTATTCCTGAGACAGGCTCAAATGTAGAGGGAGGAAAAAAGGGGGACAACAAAAACAGTGTGGGGGGAGGACAGCAGGAGAGAGAGAGAGAGAGGGAGAGAGAGAGAGAGAGAGAGAGAGAGAGAGAGAGAGAGAGAGAGAGAGGAGAAGAGAGAAAAAGAGAGAGAAAGAGAGAGGAAGAGAGATAAAGAGAAGTGTGAAATTAGCTTTACAGAGATGGTTAAAAAACCGATGTTAGCTTAGAAGTGAACGACTTGGGTGGCACATAATTAGCTAGAATGCAGCAAGTTAACACCAACACCACCTCGTCCCCCGAATTGACTTAGGTTTGCTAGAAAGTTCTTCTCTGTGTATTTCTTCATGCACCAAGTTTTTAGCCACCAAAGATTAATAAACCTAATTTGAACTGGTATGCTTATGGGTTGAACCAAATCAGACAAAATCACACTTATTCAAACAGAATATTATGGCTCCTTTGTAAACTATGCCGCCTAATAGTGCAAAGTTGAAATTTGCTATCCATCGTGTTAAAGGTGAAGCTAAATGAATGGTCCAAACTTTTAATTGAGGGTTTGATTGTGTTTCGGTTCGGATTTCTCTTGCACCA
>NW_004798286.1:38008-43348 GCF_000002075.1 Aplysia californica | reverse complement strand
CTGTGTGTGTGTGTGTGTTTGTTTCTAGGCCCGGGAGAAGACGATGTGTTTCTTTCTGTATCGAATAGGAAACAGTTAACAACTGATTTGTATTAACCACATAACGATCTTTCATTAACCCTAAGATCACAGGCGTCTATTTTTTTTTTCAAAGCAATTGTAAATTATCACCTGGGCAGGAAAACTAGATCGATCTCCAAAGTTCACTGAACTACAATCAGTGGGAGCTCCGTGACAGGAAGTATAGCAGCCTATCTACATCCATCATGGCGGGTATTAAAGAAGAAAAACAGAAAGTAGGAACCGGAAAGACGTATAGCACTGAACATCTAGCCCTCACTAGCAAAATTGAAGGCAAACAAGATGGTGGTAGACCTAGAACAACCCACTTGTAGAGGCTGAATAGATGAAAATGATATAGCTTTTATGAGAGCATCCGAGCAAAGGACTGGATGGAAAACCATGTTCGCCGTATTTGTCGCTGTTCTGACATTTAATGTGCAATATGACTACTAGTCAAATGATTTTAGAATTAAAGCCTGGGGAAATGCGATCAGGCCTGAAAGACAGCGATATACTTTAGACAAAGAAGCTACGCGGAAGAACACAACTACTTTTAAAGTTTGTTCTAAAAAAAGGGGAGTTGGCTAGATCGTATGTCAATATACCAGTTCCCTGGACTGCCGTAAGAAAAAAAAAATGCCAACATTGCAATCTGTTGCAAAACAACAGTTTTTTAAAACGATATTCCATACCGTCTGATCCAAGATGGCGATTATTTCTGTCAAATTTGGAGTTGCTTTACCTTCAATTTAATATTGAAACGTGAGTTTATGTAAAACTGAATCATGAGCAATGATTTTAAAATGTGTGACTTTCCACGGCTGCCAAAAAACGATCCGGTCACTGATGTGCGGTATACAATGACATTATTTCGCCACGTTGAAGTGGGTGGTTGGCGGGTGCTCTGGTGTGGTTCGCTTCTTCTTTCCTATCAAACATCTATCGTCCTTATCTCCTTTTCTTCTTTTTTATGTTCGCAACTCTCTTGTAACACCTCTAATCTTCTGGCGCTCATATGACCTTAAGCAGCTGCGAGCGCCGTAAAACCTCTACTAAAACTAAACTAGACTAAAAGTTCTACATTCAGTGTAGTTCAGCAGGGGAGCAAGGACTCTGCAAGGGAAATAATATTAATAGTGTCTAGTGTCTAGTACGACTTTTGTATTTACATAAATGACAGCAAGGCAACAACACAACAAACGAAACGAAACAAACCGACACAGGCGTTGCTGTCACACTGTGGGAGCAAGGGTAAAATTTAAGCTCTAGTCTTGCATCACCCGAAGATTTAAATTACTCTCTAATACCTGCCTTGGTCAACTTGATTACAGGAGCAATACCCCCCACCACCCACCCCTACAAAGGATCGTGATAAGCACGGAATATCCCAAGCGAGTCACAACTGTGGCCTGAGCACATTGGCAGAAGGTTTCCTTTGGTCACGATATTCAGATCGTACTTTGAATTTAATTACCTTCCACAATTCGAGAATATGTGAGGCAGCGTGGTGGAATCAGGCTCTCGTCAAAATAATCAAAGTGAAGAAACCTGCATTTTTCCGCAGGTTTGTGAATTTTTTATTTAATTTTTGTTTTTTGGCTCAACCCTTTCATGCCCATTAAAGAACTGATTTCTATTTGGATTTTTCATGAAAACGTTGATTAAAGGCACAAAATATGTAAATTTTCAGTTACCACGGACTCTTAAGCTAAGGAAATAACTAATCTTTGGCGTCCATTTTTTCACTAAAAATACCTCTGAAAACAGGTGACCCCCACCTCATTCATTCGCAAATATCTCGACTTGTATTCAAGATAAACGAACACTTTGCTCATCCAAAAAAAGACAAGTAAACAAGCTTTAAGATGATACCAATAACTCCGTATGCCCTAAAATTGACAAGCGCCTGATTCCACCGCGTCGTGACACATATCATTTGCTTCCTGTTCACTATATTATTCACATTTGCTGAGGATAGGAGGGGAATTAGGGGGAAGGGGATTGGGTGGGGGTTAAGGGGGGGGGGGAGACCAGTCTACTTCGGTTCTTAAAATAGATGTGAGTGATTACGTTCGTGGGATCACACTTTTCCTCTAATTCTTGTACTCCGGAGTGTGTACTGTAAAGAGAGATATCCTCGTGATAGGTCTCATAGCGTAAATAGTGCGCCGCCCACGCGGCAAACGTTATCTTACGAGGAGTGTCTGCTATTGAGAAATGAGAGGTGGTTTGTTTTTGTTTTATTTTTAAACATCTTCACGCTAAAATCTTCAAATGTGGGAATAGGAACATACGTTTTGAATACATAAAAAATCCACATCCGTATCAAAGAGTTAAGTTCAAGGCTTTCTATCTACAGAGCACCGTAAAACACTTATCATGATCAAACCCCCCAAAAATGAGTGAAGGAGAGAGAGAGAGAAATTGTGTGTGTGTGTGTGTGTGTGTGTATGTGTGTGTGTGTGTGTGTGTGTGTGTGTGTGTATGTGTGTGTGTGTGTGTGTGTGTGTGTGTGTGAGTATTCAACTTTGTCTCTCTGTGTTCCGGCAAGAACATCTATGCTGCAATAGCCATAATGGCGAGATTCAAATTACCGCCCATGCTGCGCAGAGCTGTCAAATCGCCAAGTTCTACAAAAACAGACAGACAAAAAAGCCTTGCAGATATAAAAGAGTCGGACAGTAGCCAGGAGGGTGCCGGCTGCCATAGCTTTAAATTTGATCTCGAGGTCGCTAACCAAATTTGAATGGTATAGAAACCCAAACCAGAGGTCTACATACAACACAGGTACTAGATCTACTAATGTACAGCATAAAAACAAAAGGCAACCCCCCCCCCCCAAGAAACCAGCATCCAAGAGTGCATAGCAATACAGTGCGTTTTTTAAAGCAGCCTGCACATTTTAAGGTCGGCGTTGCTGAAGTTTCGCCGGTACCAGTGGTATAGGATCAGTTCCTGTGACATTGCTTGGGAACCTACAAGCTGGAATAAATAATGGATATTATTGTAAAGAGCTGGTCCCTCTCCTTCCTTTAATTGTTATTATTTCATGCCAAACTACATAGCTCCGCACTTTCTACGACTATGTCAAAGTTGAAACAGTCTATCGTTCATACCTAGTAGAGTCAAGAAGCGTGGCTAGAGGGCAATTAGATCTGAGTTAGCACTCAATGTCTTTAAAACTACCAAAAATAAAAGAAAAATAATAATGATAAAATTAATAATAATGAAAAAATGTAGTAATAATAATAATAATGATAATAATAACAACAACATACTCGTTATTTAAAAATGTAAGTAATGTCACCCCTGCAGCACATTGTATAACATGTACAATGATGCTGTTGATATTTAGCATTTTCTCAATTAAAGAAAACTAGCTGACTCGGCCCTTTGCTGTTCACGGCTTTGTCGTATTGGCGTTCGGTACAAAACGTTTGTCCTCACTTTCTTAGCGTGCGACCGTTTTCAAAGATACTTGTTTCCAACTATTCTCCTTTTCATTCAGTCTGTTTGTGAAAGCCTTTCACTTTGCACAGTTAATAATACCAATGATAGTACATAACAAGATGGGCCACTTCTCTCTTTGAGCCAATTAAAAAAGTGTCCTCAAAATTTGGTGGCGCCCTCTTCACAAAAGCGCACTCTTTGCGAACAGAGTTACCCTACTTGAGTTTTTAAAAATCAAAGTGAAACTAGCAAGTTTTGGGATAAATTTCGGAAGAACGCTTTTTTAAAATGGTTACGCTGACAAAAAACCTCTACCGGAGGAAAGGGTGATGGTTTTCTTCGTTTAATTTGACTTTAGAATGAAAGGCGAGAGGTCATTAAAATTTAAAAAAACTAAAACTCCGCACTGAACGTACCCGAACTGCTGATGAACAGCAGTCGATCTGCGCACGCAAGGAGGTGCTATTCCTATTCTTCTTCTGGAAAAACGAAAGAGAGCTTCAAAACAGACTGCAGCGCCATCTGAAGCAAAGAGCATACTTCCTGCGGACACTTTTTTGGCTGAGTGGCCCATCTTGTTATTTACTATCTTTGATAATACTCATGGTGACTAATGAACATGAACATCAGGGGAAAATGTCTGATCTGGCCAACAACTCTAGAGGACTGTGTATAACAAAGATTTTTACAACCCGTGTCTGTCAACACCAACCGGTGGGCAGTCTCCACAAATCCCTGTCGCTTTCAGTTGATATCAATCTCATTCTTGGGTAAAGAAATGAATTGAATCTTATGCCATGATAGGGTAGATCAGACAAAACTCAGACTTGT
Source organism: Aplysia californica (assembly GCF_000002075.1). Classification (NCBI taxonomy): domain Eukaryota; kingdom Metazoa; phylum Mollusca; class Gastropoda; order Aplysiida; family Aplysiidae; genus Aplysia; species Aplysia californica. The sequence goes on along the minus strand of NW_004798286.1, from coordinate 39,004 downwards.
AGGAAAACGGATCTAGAAGACAATCTCTGATTGCTCTCTTTATCCTCACTGTCATCGATATTTTCTGGAACGTATTAGATAGTAACCGACACCATCCTCTTAAGGCATTTGAGGCTAATCAAAGTAGGACAAATCCGTTTGTCTGTCACAATGGAATCGTGCACACTAACAGATACTGAAAAGGAGTATAGAAATCAAATGGGCAATTCTTTCTCATATTTGATTACAAAAAATAGTGATTATACTGTTGACATGCTGAATGGATATTATCTTACTTGTGTCAAACCAACTGTTTGTACTACAGATTATGTGAGTAGTGATTAATGAGTATCTTTTCTTATTTGATTATTTATTAATGTTTTACAGGACAAAGGATCTCCAGTAGTAACGCCAGCTGAAAGACGATATGGATTTTTATCTACTTTACTCCGAGAGCAGAACGAGGACATTTTAAAGGGCAAACGGTTGACAGATCATAAGCCCTGACACAGAATAGCCGGCACGGCGGTGCAGATACCTCCACGAGATGGGGTCTGTGCAAGACCTTCACAGTAATGATTCCGGGGTGAGTATAGCTGTCACACTCAACTGTTAATTTTTTGTTAAAAATTATTTTTACTAAATTTTAGTACAACCTAAAAACTCATAATATTATAAACACAATTTAGTATTTTGGAGATAATGTTTAAGCCCTGACACACCACCGTTCTGTAAACTTTTTCTCTATCCCCCCTTCCTCCCTCCCTCTCTCTCTCTCTCTCTCTCTCTCTCTCTCTCTCTCTCTTTCTCTCTCTCTTTCTCTCTTTTTCTCTTTCTCTCTTTTTCTTTTGAAGCACACTTTTTTTTTTGTTTCTTGGAAATACGTCGTTTACTGGCTGGTTTACTTCTGACAACTATTCTTTTTTAAAGACTCCTCGATTATGCACTGACAGGAGGGTCGTTTTTTTTTCTTCCTTCTACCTTCAAAATTGTTTTTCCAGGGGAGAGGAGGGGGGG
>NW_004798286.1:33673-36543 GCF_000002075.1 Aplysia californica | reverse complement strand
ACATACTCACTCTCTCTCACACACACACACACACACACACACACACACACACACACACACACACACACACACACACACACACACACATCTCCCTATCGGCTGGTAATGATGGAATGAGTCCTTAAGACAGAAATATCGATCCTTAACGAAAAGCAATATGGCATTTCAAAACCACTGGTGACTATCCGGGTTTAACAAGATTCCTCTTCTTTCGAAGGGGATGGCGGTGGATTTAGATTTTGGGACATTTTTGTTGTTCCTGCAAAGTGCTTTACCGAAGCAAAAACTCTAATAAGAAAATAACAAATAGTTTTAAGCTTTTTTGAATTGCACTATTCAGTTAGTGATCATGGCATTAGTAATCCAAGTCTTTTGAACAGTGATGAAAGTAACTTAAATTCCAATTGAGGCAGGCTTGTAAACTTTTCTGAAAGCTTTATAGTAACCGCTTGATGCATTCCTTTTTACGCACATCAGTCGCAATGTAATTACGATCACCAATACTGCAAGGAGCCAGGCATGAGCTGGAGGGGCGATCGAAGAGGGTAGGGAAGAAAAGGGAGATGATTTGAGGTGCAGAGAAAGGGTGAGTGGACAGAAAAGGGGGGAGGGGGTGAGGGGAGTGTTGAGCGGAAGCTGAGAAGTAAGGGGAGGAACAGGAGAGGAGAGATTGAGAGGAAGCGAACGGATGAGAGGAGATAATATGGTGGAAGGGATTGAGGGAAGGGGCAAAGACAAATGCCTTTCGGCCAGTAAACCTTCATAATCGATAACAATTAAGTAACCTTGGAGTCGGCATGCTGTGAATGAGTGATGAATGCCGTGCATCCTTTACGAAGACCCGTCACCCAAAGCTGGGTGGTACAATGCTTCATCGCGGAGACCAGAAACTGTGAGCTCATAATAATATTTGAAATCGTTTTCTCTTCATAAGCATGATTGCATGTGTATGTTGTAATAACAATGAGCTCGCTATGAGTTAATGAGTGGACTTTTTCGTTCCGTCTTTCATCGAAGTGATGTCATTTGTTTAGTTATATAATATTTTACTATCTGCCCGGTGCCTATTGCACGACAAACTAGATCTTAGGGCTTAGGCCAGTGGTTTCAAACACAAATTACCATGTGATTGCTAGGGTGGAGTCTGTTTTTATCCTGGCCGCATCATGTTTTCACAAGTTCTTAAAAAAAAGTACAACAGATGCAAACTTCTCAATCTATATTAAAAGCAGTTACTGTGCAAAATAACAGTTCTCTAGAATAAAGGTGGGTTTTTTTGGCCGACTCATTGCGGCCAGAGACCCAGCAGGGTTTCCTTTTATATAGCTTAGCTGCATTTCGCTTGAGGGAGGAAGCAAGTGATCTGATCTGTACTTTAACATATGGTGGAGCACAATATGTCCTACAGTACCAAACAGACACATTATCAGGTTGAATGTTCTGGAGATCGTCAGGACGATTTCCTTTAAAAATTGACTGAGTTTGAACCACATAAACATTAAACGTTGCTGTCAAGTAGGGGCTGCAAAATATCAATTGGCCCGCGAGTCTGGAGTTTGACATCCCTGGCATAGACCATGTCGTATTGCTTTAACCGCTACTCCTGTCGGGACTAATTGACGATGGCCTTGCTGTCACTGCTTTTGAATATGTCTACTCTACTGATGAAAAAAAAAATTTTTTAATAATAAATCCCACTTTTTGATCCAGCTGGGAACGTTGTAAATCAACGACATGCATAAACGTAAACTCATTCTAAACTTATGAAGAAAAGACTTATACACATTCATATCTCCGTTTTGGAAGGGTAGCGAAACAAACAAAGTTTGGGGCCCTGCCAAACGAAAAAGAAAACACAACAAAGATAAAAATAGCTTGGAAATTATGAAGCAAAATAGTATGCTATGGCAAAAACAGATCCAAAGAAAATAGAAAGATTACCTAGGTTCCCAAGATCTGGGGCACAGTCAAAACCTCTTGACACGCTCCTTGTTCTTGAATTGTGTGAAGTGGGCCTAATAATCCCACTTTGAGTGACATATAAAAAAAACAACTCATCCCCGGGTCCGTCCACCTTTTCTACTACTTAGCCAAGCCAGGAGGCTTAAAAAACGGATACTCAGACTCGAAAGGTCTCGGCCGCTTCGCAAAAGGCTGAACCTTTCATTTCAAATTGATGTCTTTAGCCGAAGCTCTTTTACTGCTCTCTAAATAGTAACAGTTGAAATGATTTTTCTGTAAACAAAAACCTTGCCATTCATGAGGATAGTGAGGGTGCGGAGACCGAAAGGTTATAGACGGGAGATTAGTTCAGGTGTTGAGAGGGAATTCAGTGGGCTTAAGAAAGAAAAGAAAAACTCAAATCTATTGTTTTTATTTTCATTCTAATTTGATAGAAGTTCTAGTTTTATTGACATAGTAGTGTAGATTCTGAACCCAAACGACACACAAAAGGTTGAAGTTCAAAAGGTTCTTATGAAAGCATTTTTCTCTTCAGTTGGTAAGAATGTTTACCCTGCCAGCTACCAAGCTCATCCACCCACCCCTCTCACTTTCAGTTTTCTTTTCTTTCTTCTTTTAAAACTATGTACTTTAGCCGGGCGCGCAAATCTCGAACAGCGAAATACGTACGTGAACTCCAGTATAATAACTACATCCTTCCATCTCCCTTCTTCTGTTCTCTTTCAATGGGTCGGGTGTCTCTCCTTGGAAACATTTTATTTGTGTGTAGAAGGACATTGAACTCTTCACTGGAAGGGTATTGGACTCATTAGACTATTTATTTTAAACGTGTAATTAGGCCTTATACTTTGTGATTTGCTTTCGATTGTCTTGTCCCCTGACGTACCAATCAGTTACTACGCGACGTT
>NW_004798286.1:27968-31906 GCF_000002075.1 Aplysia californica | reverse complement strand
TAGATAGATAGATAGATAGATAGATAGATAGATAGATAGATAGTAAGTCATATTAAAATAGAAACTCGTATTGTAACGGCAACAGTGGAAAAAGCGAAATTAAATCAAGCACAGAACCAATATCACACAAAACGGAATTAACATAGGCCTAGCGAAAAAATTAAATGTCCGCCAGCGTTGTCAGCTTTTATCCCGTGACTCAACATCCGATATTCTGAGACGTACTGGCTGGAAATGACGGATTTTCAACAGCTGTGTCACCTGCAACAAGGCCACATACAAACATCTACGCTTCTGTAGTGGGATATTATAATAGTTTTACCTCCCTACTCGAGTGGAAGGACGTACTTGTGAATTCAAAGCAAAGAAAGCTCGAACAAGAATTGCCCCCCTCCCCTGTGTTTCATTGTTACAGTTTCCTATTTAGCAGCTGCGGGCAGTATGGGGAGCGCAGTAAAGAGGTTACCAGGAGATCCTGATATAATACGCTTGCATAATTCAAGTAAAGAGGAGATGGATCAACAGGTATACAAAGAAGAAACCCATAACGCTGAAATCAACATACAGTGAGCCTGGTACAACGACAGCGTCATGAATACCCACTCAGTGCTGGCGGAAATGTCATAACATCAATCATGTATTGTTATTGTTACGATTACGACAGTGTTGGGTAACTGCACATAGAGCAACAGCTGCAATATTAAGCTTCCACACGATGTAGGTAAAACTGGAGAGACACATTACTCGCACTTTAGATGATTTTCTTTTGATGAAAGAAAAAAGTGCACTTTTTTGCCACTCTTAATTTTCGTCTTTAATTTTAGTTTTAGAAATTCTAATTTTAAAAGTAATAACCAGTGTTACCTTTCACTACTCAATCTTTACAATGAACCTTTTTAGCAGGATGATTAACGGACACTTGATCCTCACATATTACCTGATGGTGAGAAATGAATAGAAAATGTTGCTTCTCCTGGGGCGGTGGTAGCTGCAGCATACTCATGCATGCGACACCAATCTCTGAATCCCCATTTCTTCCAGCACAAAGCTTTGATTATAATATTCCGTGAGAAGTGCGAGTGAGAGGAAGGGGTAGCTTAAACGCTCATATTTAGATGATGAAAGGCTGGGATATCGAGGAAAGATTGAATAGGGAAAATTAGAAATTAAATGCTTATAATACTAATTTGTTGTCGACCAAGGGCTATTTCCTGTGACTGTAAGAATGCAATGATAGCAAACAAAACGACTTATTTTTTACAAGTAACTGCATTTATTGATTACCGCCTGTCCTGGAAAATGTCTACTGTTTTGGTACTAAGTTATCAGAACTACTGTGACTGCAGAATGTGTTGTGAATAAAGCAAAATAAATGAAATGTTTGTTTAAAAAGAGCTCAATCCCAGTGTGGCCCCCATGTGCATCGTGATGTTCACAACCAAATCAGGACCAAACGAGTACACTTTACTATGTAGGCCTATGCATGTCTATCTGTTTGTCTATCCGTGTGTCTGTCTGTCTGCCTGCCCGTCTATTCATCTCTCCATCTCTCTCATTCTCTCTCTCTCTCTTTTAGTTTCATTTTAGCAAGAGTTGTATGACATTTGCCTCACAAATAGGTCATAAGTGACGAAGACTTTGCCTTCCTCTCTTGCTCTGGAATATGAAAAAAAGCTTAGAAAGGAGAGACAAACAAACAGATCAAATTATGAGAAGCAAACAGAAGAACAAAATCAGGAAAGCGTAAATAGGTTTCACGCCCCCTTCCAGAGCAATGTATTCCTTCATTTCCGTTCATTCTTCAACCTATTAACAAATCTAGTATCTCCTTAAATAGGTCAGACCCGTTATATTGACTTCATCTCTAAAAGACTGTTGCCGAATTGACGGGCGGTTGAGGGCGGGAGGGAGGGGTAGCATTGGGGCAAGGTTTGACTTATTCCAGAGCCTCAGTGCTTCATAATATTTGTTTCTCGTCTCGCGTAATGAAAGAGCAACAAGTTAATTGTTATTTCAATGCTCACTATACACCAGACAAAAACTGCTGTTCGTCTAGTTTCTGTGCCGAGATTATAGACTTTTCCCAACAGAATAGTTACCTTCGGAGACGCAGATTGTAGCGGTTAGAATTCTCCCCCCTCCCCCCCCCCCAAAAAAAAAAAAATAAATAAATAAATAAAAAATAAATAAAAAATTGAATGAAAACAACCGAACTTTCATGAAAAGAAGTGAAACAAATTGTACCTTTTTAGGCTTTCACTAAATAGCTTTCACTCAAAAACGTTGCTTTTATGTCAAATGTATAACGGTACAACAACAACAGCAACAAGAACTGCCCACAAAGACAGTTCCAACGTTTTTGAAACAATAAATTATAATCCTTTCACACCGAGCGAATAAAATCTGAATATCGAATTTGCGGAGGACAAGTCCGGGTTTTCTGGTTTTCTACTAAAGAGTTATAAGATATAATAAAAGTATGCTGTCTCTGCATAAATATTGCTGTTGCCGTTCTTGTTTAGAGAATTCACCGATAAACGTTGCTGGATATGACGTATTTAGAGGTGAAGCATCATGGTGGAAGCAGGCGCTCGTCAAGATAATGAAATCGAATTTATTGGGTTGTTTCCGCCGGTCTGGCATTTATTAAAAAATCGATTTTGGATTTTTTGGCTCACATCTTTTACGTCCATTTATAAACACTTTTTGAGAGGATTTTTACTGAAAAACATTGATTAAAGACACAATAAATTAAATTTTCCCTTTTTAAGGACTCTCAAGCAATGGAAATCACCAAGCTGTGGTGGCCAATTTCTCGCTAATTGTACCTCTGAAACCAGGCGACCCCCACTTTGTTCAATTGAAAATATTTCAACTTCTCTGAACGATAGATGGGTATTTTTTTCGTCGAAAGCATAACAAAATATACGAAGTTTAAATGATTATACAATTTCAAAAAATGACGAGCGCCTTATTCCAACGCGTGGTGACACAAGGGATTCTAATTATAATTCGTCAAGATCTTTCGAAGAACCGACTGCTCATTACGACGTGTTTAGCAACCTGGTTGGAAGATGAGCATCTACTAATAGAACAGAAACTTTGCTGTGCGTTGAGGTAATAACTGCTTCGCTTTGTAGCTGTTCTGTTTTATTTTTTTTCCGCGTTGCGTTTTTGAAAGAGATCATAGCGTGTCTGCCACGACTCCTAACTCTTTGATTTATGTCATTTTTTTCAGAACCTGGCACGTGCAGACAAGCTGTGCCAAGGTGAACTTCCCGTGGAATTCTATTTTACTTGTTAATGTGGACAGATTTTTTCCTTTAAAGCAAATATGAAAGGCTAACAACCATATATCATAGAAGCTTCTGTTGAAAGGCATTTCTTATTATCTTCCGAAATTAGATGTACTGTTCTCCTGTTCTGTCAACACGCAAAGAACCCCAACCAAAACAAAACATAAATACCCAAACACTTGATCCTTGTTGTTGTTTTTTAAAAACAGTACACCTTTTCACAATTTGTGAGAACTAGACGTTCATTCAATGTCTTGTGTTAATTTCTTTTATTTGAGACACTGGCAGGTCTTGACAGTCTCAGATAATTATTGCCCGCCTACGTTTGTCTAGATTCATTAGGCTTCCGCTCTGACCCTGGTTGTTTTGCTGGGTCTTGTTTAACTATGTTCCACTTGACTTTTTCTGTTACGTTCTCTTGGGTTTTTTTCTGTGAAAAGGAAGGGCAAGGTTGTTTTTTAGCCAGAGTTATGAATGGCAGCCCAAAACTTCTAGACCAAAGTTATCTTTGCAATTATCTCTCTGCTAATTAAGGCTAACGGAGCTAGGGAAAGATAAATGTTAATGTTTGTTTCAGGACCAGCTAACTGTGTTCTAAGCCACCACCTCCCCCCTCAATTCCTCCCTCCCACCCCTCCTCTC
>NW_004798286.1:25501-27584 GCF_000002075.1 Aplysia californica | reverse complement strand
TGATATATATTGATAGATAGATCTACATAATATATAGGCAGTGACGTCCACAAGAAACTTAAAAATGTATTCAACCAATGATCACCTTGCACTACCCGCCCATGGAATGTATCAATTTAAAGTTGAATCAATTCTGCATTATCTGACACATTAATATTCATTCTTTATGTCATCTGTGATGAGAGTCACCCGAGATATGGTCACCCCCATCCCCCACCTTCGTTCCACTCCCAAATTCCAAGTACACATACTCACATATTAATCCTCCTGTCTTGTCATTACGCTGAACTGAGATTCAATTGTGTCTGGAAGGATCTTTCTCCCGATAGTCGACGGTCAACAGTTTAAAAAAATTTAACCGTTTTATAATAGACGCGTAACGAACTCCATTCTTTTGTCTGAATGTAAGAAAAGAACGTACATACGAAAGGCAACACTGAGTAGTACATAGAACCCATGTTCACGTAAGCGATTTTGAGTAAAGTGCAAGACAGCCTGACATGGGGAAAACAATCATGAATGTGGTCCACTAAGATATCCTCACTACCACAAAAGTGTTCAGTAACCCTTTTAGAAGCTTATCGATGCTGGTACCCACAAGGGGCTGATGGAACTACTGACCAGCATTCAATCTTCTGTCTAACAAGGAGCAGCCTAGAATAGCCTAGAATAGCCTGCGTTTCTCCATTGTTGGAAAGAAAGGATGAATTACATGGAGACATTAGGTTACAATGAGATGCCAGGGAATGACGCATGTCTACTTCCGCTACTGTGCGCAAGCACGCCCCGGGAAGAGGGACGCAAAAAGGGGTTATGGCCCTTAGTCTGTCTGGACGTTTACTGGTCTCGCTTGTCTCACGAACCGGCTCTGTCTCTCAATTCACTTGTACTCGGACATATCATACATAGGCACGTTTACGCCCTGAAAGAAGTACACACGCACGTGCGAGCATATCATAAAATAAACAAACACAGTGGCACATAGTCTAACAAACGCGCACAAATATATTCAAACACATTCACTAACTCACGAGGTCAGATGAAGAAATGTTTCCCATATGATGAGACAATGCAATCCTTTCGATAATTACACTAATTGGAAGATGAACATTAGCAAGGATGGTGTGTAAAAATGCATACACTCTAAGCCAAACCTCGATGGAAGCTGAGTAAGAGTTCCCTGTTTCTTCAAGAAAACATACCACCTCCCAAAGCAGTAAAGACAAAGGTCGCGGTTAGAGAATGTGGATATGAAATAGTTCCGCACCCAATGCACTCCTCAGATCCATCCTCTTCTGGCCTACCCCACTCCTCCCAAATCTAAAGAAAGTTCTCAAAAGGAGACATTTTGTTTCTAAACCTGAAGTTGTTGAATACGTAGATGACTGGTCCCAGCAACGAAATAAGGGCTTTTATTGTCAAGGATTTTCCTTTTCCAAGGTCACGCACCTACGTAGAAAAGTGTTCTTCTTGTGGCTGGAGACTATGAGGAAAATTAGGATGTTGCTATGACCAAACAACGTCTCTGCATTCATTCTTTCATGGTTTAGAGGGGAAAAAATTGATCATCCCCCATACATAGTAATATAAAAAAATAAAGCCATACACACTGACATACTTATCACACACACACACACACACACACACACACACACACACACACACACACACACACACACACACCGTTCTGCGAAACCTGCAAATAGCATACTTGTGATGAGTGGTTAGCGGGTGATCTGTCATGGTTTGAAACTTGTATTGTTTCTTCTCAAACATCTATCCTCTTTAAACATGTACATAATATATTTCCTTATCTTCTTTTGTAAGCTACTGTCTAGTAACACCTCTTATCTTTGATACTTAATAATAATAATAGATAGCATTTGTATAGCGCATATTCCCGCTCAACAGCAGGCTCTATGCGCTTTACACTATATTATTACCCCAGCAGACCATAGAACACTCCGAAACATTCTCAGCTTCCCGGGAAGCATACTTGAATAACTTACGTGTTGTGTTGCAAGTGCCGTAAACCTTAACAGAATCTTTTTTTTTAAACGATGCATTTTAGTATGGTTCGGTT
>NW_004798286.1:23012-25401 GCF_000002075.1 Aplysia californica | reverse complement strand
TATATATATAATGACTTTCTGGAACGAATGATGCTTATGTCTCTGATTTGTGTTAGAGGCTTCCAAAAAAACCATATACATTCACTGAAATATCTCGTTTCAATATGGAATTTATCTTAAATATTTCTATTTTTGCCTATGAAGTTTTGAAGTGCAGAAAAGTTTTGATCGGTACCCTGTTGCAAATGTTTAAAAAACGAACTAGCAAAAATACGAAATGTACAAAATGCGATAAATCATAAGGTTTCTAAAAATAAAAATACTCTGCACAGTATTATTGTCGTAACTCATGGTTTGCAACAGTTCCTGTTGATATACTGTTATATTTTAACAGCCTCGTTTCGTCTCATCCCCTCCTCCCTCTGACGTTTTATCTTGCTTAATGGCTCGACGTATACGTGCAGCAATCTGCTCGGCAACCATAGAGACTGCTAACAGACATACCAGCACGAAGCAATATTTTTACGGCTTTTTAGAATTGCTGCTTTGACGTAAGCGTTCTCAAACGAAAAGAAAGCGCGGGAGGTTTCAAGAAGACACATGTGATGGAGTCATAAGTTATGCCCCTTTAAATATTAGTCGTCTGCTAGGCCAACTATCGGACAAGCCATTCAACGTTCAACGAGAACGACTTTTTACGCCCCCAATCAGAATAGCTTTGATAATTTGCAGGCAGGCTTCAACCTTGCCTGTCAGGATCAACCGGACTGAGAGGGATAAAGCATCCCAGCAGAAAGACAGGAGTTACTCAATGAAAAATTCTCTTCCATTGGGAATCGAATTTGGGTTTCCTGCATACGACAGCAAAGTACCTAACTATTGTACCACCGATGCAGACATTCAACGTTCAGTATTAGACTAAAATAGACAACCTGAGATAGGAAAGGTATCTGAAATGTATTACATTGTACATAAGTTCTAATATCGCAAAACTTGAAAGAAAATGTGCATCTCATATCATCTTTCCTTTGTGGCGGGGGGATCAAGGATGTGTTTGCATAACCAGTCACAATGAAGACCCTTTCCACGTAACATTAAGATAGGGGAAGATTAAGTTCCTGTAATACCATGTGGAAGTACTGATATCTTGCCGCTCAGAAACTATGTCTCAGCTAATGTTTTTTCCGACTGCAATTGTTTTGCTCATGTTTTTGTTTGTTTGTATGTTTGTCAGTTTGTATGTTTTGATTGTTTGTTTGTTTATTTAAATAGAAATGAAGTCTTACATTTTGCTCACCATTTTATCTTTGGCATACCCACCATGCCCTGGTCACGTGCACGCCGGTTAGGTAGTCTGTCGAATCAGACTTGAGTGAGTGTTTGCTTATATATTATGTTTATCGAGCCTTGATAACTACCTGGTGATTTCAAGTTTCGCCCCCTTGGAATGACAGTGCTCTGCAGGCATATTCTTAGCAGCTCCAACCACACAGGATGCGTCAAAGTAAACAGAAGAGTGTAGCGAAATCTGCCCCAGGCGCTATGTGTCGTAAGACATATTGAACAAAGTGAAAGAAAAAAATGATTATTTATTTATAATAACAGATTTCTGTCGACATTTTTGCACCTCAGGCGATTGAAAACTCTTCCGAAATGAATCCACATGAATAACACGCCTGGCGCAGAAATGAGAAAAACGTCAAAAATAGCATACTAATAATGGCAGGATACGTGGAGAAGATTGTTTCCAGCCTTAAGATATGATTTTTTATATGATTTCTTTTAGTTTGAGATCCAAGGACATTATTCAAAAATGAGGCTTTAAAAACTCTTTGGGGGGGGGGGGGGGGGGGGGGGTTCTCACGATATTTATTGGAGTAATTGATGTCCTTTTCTCGTTTGTTTTGTTTTATTGTTTAAAAAAAATTCTAGTACAGTTTTGTTGCCATATAGACCCATATGGGTCATTTGAAGGAAGATCCATTTTTGGGGTGATTTTGATGTATTTTGAGTGGACCGGGTCCTCGGTCGATGTGACACAAAGCTGGACAGAAGACTTACTCAGTAGGAGTGGCGTCTTAGAAATAGACAAAGACTTTAATTATTTTTTTTTACTTAGGACAAGTACTGGAAGATAAGACAGTGCAAGAGATGTGTTGGCTACTGTGTATATTAATCCCGGAATCTTAGTTTTGTTGTCGGCTATCTGTTCAACTGTTCTGAGCCCAAAAAGTGATGGGTTTTTTTAATGAGAGAAAAAGCACTGCTTAATCATTTTAATAGCTATTATACTTGTACCTATATAATAAATCTAATCTTGCTTTTATCAACTTATAGAATTAGAATCTCGACCAAATACGAGGGCTGTCCCACGGCCAACCGGAAAAGGTCCATAAAAGCAACAATCTTTGTCCTATTATAATAAAAATGTAACACATCATACCTCAAC
>NW_004798286.1:18019-21946 GCF_000002075.1 Aplysia californica | reverse complement strand
CAAGTGGTTAGCCATCTTTGGAGAACTGCTGTGTTCGTTTGGTTTGTGTGATGCTCATGGTGTTCAATCGGGAAATTCCAATATGATTGTTTTACAAGTGTGCGTTTACAGAATGTGAAAATATTGAATAGTTTTCAAATTACAGCAAAATTCCGGTTTTCCGTGGGACAGCCCTCGTACTTCTGGAGCACATGCACCTGATACATGTACCATAGATTACCAAAGGGCAATTTTATTTTAAAATGTAAAATTTTGATCTTAACACATCTGAACAGCTAGATAACAAATGTTGTTCGAATGGTCTGGCAGGAGATATTTTTATTTCTAGTTCCTTTCTGTTAATTCTGTTTTATTCTTCTCTGGCTTCAGGTTTGGGGGAAGGAGTCGGGTGGGTTGAATAAAGAGGGATCAAATTAAAGAAGGGTTGGGGGCAGAGAAGAGGAACAAAATAACGTTCCTGAAATTCTGTCACAAGCTGCAATTAATACACTTTGATCTGTTCGAGGAAATAGGATGTTTTCTGAGTGTGTTTGCACAGTAGTGTGTATGTGTTTGTACAAGTGTAGGAGAGCCTGGCTTTTGAAGGTGGGGTGCAAAGACTCGGTTTCCTTCAATCTATCCACTTTCGTCTAGTAAGGGATCAAGATCGGATGACGTGGGGCTGACAAGAACCAGAGCAAAGGATCCGGGGAAGCTGATATAAATCAATACGGGAATTTTTTTAAAGAAGTAAATTAAAAGCGTGTTAGAAATTTTACTCGGTGCATCTTTGTGATTTAGTCACGAGGACTGGGGATACATTGCCACGAGTTCAAAACAAAACAGTGCAAAACGTGACCTGAGAGAACGTTTCATAAAATTATTTTAATAGTGCAAGTAAAACGTTACACCTACACTGTAGTAGATTATCTTTTCTGTTTACTTTCAATGGTTTTGAGTAACAGAGTAATGGGTATCTACTTCCACGCTGCCATGTTGTTTATGATGCAATATTGTAAGCGAAGGAATGGTTGACTTTTTATTTATTTTGTCCCCTTTTTAAAAAAATGGGGTTCGTTATTTAAGAGATGATTGGGTAAATATGTTTTTACTAAGAGTTTATACTTTGTCTGTTTTAGTTTTTTGGATGCCTTTGTACAACTGAGGTCATTTTGTGCTGTAGTTCTAATGTCCCTCATTCTATACCGTAGGATTTTTATCAGCAGCGTGAAGACACTACTGTCGAATTAAAAATAAGACGCACTTGGTACACATACGTATACCATGATGCAGAACTCGTTTGAACTATGTTTTTAAATGTTTTCAAATGTGACTATCTCCTTCGATTTTACTTTGGTGTCGACTATGTTGACTCGCAATCTGACTGGGGTTTTTTAAAATCCCCATTTAATTTGCTAGTCCCATTTCTTTTCAAACTCAATCACAAGTTGGCAAGAGAACATATTAATTCGTTGTCAGCGTACAGTATTTCACCTGACCCCCAAATATGTACTGGCAATTACTTTTCTTTTATGTTCCTTTATTTTTAAAACAAGAACTTTTCTTATTTGTTTTTATCTAACCTAACGTTTTGAAACTGGTATAATAATAATAAATCTAATAATAATAATAATAATAATGATAATAATAATAATAATAATATTAATAATAATCATAATAATAATAACAATAATTTATCTATTGATAGATAGATAGATAGATAGATAGATAGATAGATAGATAGATAGATAGATAGATAGATAGATAGATAGATAGATAGATAGATAGATAGATAGATAGACAGATAGATAGATAGATAGATAGATAAACACTAACACACTGACAAGGTCTTCGGCTGTCTGTGGCCGGTACTCATTCAGATTTGAGTGAAGTGAGGAGAACCCATGTACAATGACTCTCACAAAGATACAGCGTCAAGCCCGAGGCTTGAATCCCCAGTGGCGGTGGATAGTGAAGGGCTTAAGGGCGTGAGCCCCCCCCCCCTCCCCCCCCCCCCCCACACACACCCAACCTCCAACTCAATCCCAAAGTAAATGAAAATTTCTTACATAACGAAATAAGCAGTTGAAACTGTCAGTATTGCAAGCAATGAGTGATCAGCTTGGCGGCTCTCTCATTTGTCCAATCACTGTTATCACAGCTTACAACTATAGTAACCTGACGGCCAATCAATAAATGTCTTTAGGGCTCAGCAAAGGTTAAGCTTCTACCCATGGCCTAATGAAATTCTTCTTGTAAAAAGGTAGAAGACTTGAAAAAACGAACATTGTACAGAGGGCTCACTTTCTCCTAGCCCTGACAATGGGGTGCATGTTTACAACACATTTTCCCCCAATGACACAGATACCTGTGCGCTCGTTGGAGCTTTGTTAGCTGCTTTTTACTTTCCTTGACTGCGCGGCCTAATCCAGTTCATAGGCGGAATATGTTTGAGGTGTTGTGTGTGCATTTATGTGTTTGTGCCACTGAAATATTAGTTCTAAATCACGTCGAAAAACTTTTACGGGAACGTTTTTATAAGATAATTAGAGGAAATTTGGAGGTGAAACGGCTTCGTCCCCACCATTCAGAAGAATTTAACTTAGAATAAAGAGATGGAAGACAAAAGCGACTCTTCTCGTTTGAACGGTTTCAAAATGTCATGGCTCACTGTGATTGTAAAAAAATAATCACTGTTTAGTTCTTATTGCTTGTTATTTGATGGTAAAGAAATGGAAGCAACCTAAGCTCCACCCAAATTAATCAGATCCACCCACCGCCATTGCGAATTCCCTGAACCCGTAATCTCATAATTATGATGGTCACATGTCACTAACAAGACGAGCAGCTTTAGATTTTCCTCAATTTGTTTTTGTTTTTGTTTTCTTATAATCTGAATTTTTTCGTAAACGAATTTCGGTTCATGTTGATTTCCATGACATAGCCCTACTGAACATACATACCGGGTAATTCACGTAAAAGTAGGACTAGCGAGATGCTAATAATTGTCCTTGTTCCTGTTTGATGAGCTTGTAATGTTTTTTGGTGACTTTGAGAAATCCCCCTGTTGTTCTGTCTAACATGCTAGAGAGCAAAGGATTGAATTGCCATGATTAAATTCAATGGCAGCGATCTTCCTCTCAAACATAATAATACGCTCATATGGAAATTCTAGTCATGAAATATTTTCACATCAAGGCCATATTTGATACAAATTGTGAGCTTAGCATATCCTGTTAGTGTTCATACCCAGTAGTCACCCGTTAGTTCAACTGGGGAAAAAAGCATTCCTCTATAGAAATCTGAAACAATTTTTGCTGGTTCATAGCGCGCCATGCCATTAATACTTCTGATATCATGTGGTTTATTTCGATCGATATATTCAAAAGAAATACGAATGGGCTGTGGAATAATCTTCTGTACATACTGGAAGATCTATTAGCTTTACCTCCTACCCGGGCTCAGGAAATGCAGGATACCTCCCATACGTCGTGCCAATCGATAGTCTTTGATGGGTTTCGATACACCTCCTATTTGAGCCCAGATCTGAGCTCATTTGTCCCAGTCTGAAAATGGTGACGTCGCTGTACTGCCCACTGTGACGAGATTCCCATCTCCTGGCCAGATTCTGATATTCACATGTTCTGCTTCCTCTTTAGACTGTCGTTCGACAACTTTCTCGCTATCTGAATACAGGATCATCATGTATCATGTTATCTGAATACAGGATCATCATGTATCATGCCATCTGAATTCGTGTACTTCAATCATTGTAGCTTGAAGACTTTAGGCTTCAAACAGTACTCGGTACAGACTTTCTCTTCACTACTCCAGTTTCTACTGCCAAATGTGTACGAGGAAGATTGAAGTGAAAAGCTATTCAGAAAGGTGAGCTATCAGTGGAGGGCTTAATTTGGTTTCCCACATAGGATCCCTCTTTCCACCCCC
>NW_004798286.1:13677-15216 GCF_000002075.1 Aplysia californica | reverse complement strand
GAGAGAGAGAGAGAGAGAGAGAGATCAGTAAAACGTGCCAGCAGCCCCTTCAAGCCATGTGCTCCCATTACCACTAACCACTGACCGACCTGATATTACACCATGCTGGGAACGTGTAAGCCTCCCCTTAATCAGTCGCTTTGGGGGCGTTTTCGTAAGCGGTTAATCTGGATGTGCTTATGTTGCAAGCAAAACATCAATGCTCGTGTACTCTGGCCTCCATAACTTATTTATGACGACCTTATAGTTTGCATAAATCATTTAACGGCTAAGCCTTTCTGTTTATGTATGAAAAGAACAGTTTAATGTTATCTTTATCTATCTTCCGTTCCAAAATCGCTTTCCGTTTTGGCTCAGTCCATCGCAACCTACATTTCACGGCCTCTATTTATTTTCATTGGTTATTGCTGAAGTACAGACAGTTGTTATAAATTTGGTAAACACGCTTAAATTCTATTATTGAGTCCGAGTGTAGTGAACAGTTTCACAGCTTATCATGAAAACAGTCTCTTTACCACTTGAGTTCGATCACCAGTGCCTTGGTTTTCCTCCCACGTAACTATATATTTCGTGTCTCGTAAAGCATTAACTTCCACCACAGCGACGACAACAAAAACAAAAACAATATCATCATCATCATCATCATCATCATCATCATCATCATCATCATCATCATCATCATCATCATCATCATCATCCTCATCATCATCATCATTAACAACAACATTAACCACAACAACAGTAACAACAACAACATTAGCAACAAAATAATTGACCTCTGTATCCGATCTGTCATTATAAATCATTATTTTCGTTTTGTGTTTGTTTTTTTGTAGGGATTTTTTTTCTTCGGGGTTGGGGGGGTTGGGAATTTTAACTAAATGCTATCGCTCTGCATATTTAATAAATACGTGCAGGATGCTGCTAATATCTCATAATTAATTTTATCATTTTCTTTTTCTAGTTCCTTCAATTTAGAGACTTTGTGAAAAGCTTTTAGGCCACTTGGAATTGCCCCAGAAGCTTGAAAAAGTTTGCATATAATGACTCGAAAAGAGGTTTAAAGTGGGGTTTTGGTTTACAACCGCCCGGGCGTTCAACGCCTAGCTGATCATCCGGTAAAATTAACAGTAACGTTCTGGCACTAATGGACAGGCTAGACATGTTGGGGACATCCCTATTGTTTATATAGTTTCTCCAGGATGGGTGTTTATGAATAATTGATTCGCTGATTTTGTATGCTTTTGTTTTTTAAGTGAATCATCAGCACAATGGTCCCAATCAAAAATGCAAACCTCTGGTTACATAGTAAGCCTAGCCTATCTGTCTGTCTACCTGTTTGTCTATCTGTCTGTCTCTTTCTCTCTCCTTCTTCCCTGACACACACACACACATACACACACAACATACACACTCTCTCTCTCTCGCTCTCTCGCTCTCTCGCTCTCTCGCTCTCTCTCTCTCTCTATCTCTCTCTCTCTCTCTCTCTCTCTTTCCATCTTTTTATCTTTATATCTTTCTCTGACTCCCTCCTTCTCT
>NW_004798286.1:0-13546 GCF_000002075.1 Aplysia californica | reverse complement strand
CGCACACACACACGCACACGCACACACACACACACACACATACACATGTACACTCTGACACAGAGAGAGGGGAGAGAGAGAGAAAGAGAGAGAGAAAAAGGGAGAGAGACATGCACACACACAGACATACACACACACACGGACACACACATACACACACAAAGAGAGAGAAAGAAAGAAAGAGAGAGAGAGAGAGCGAGAGAGAAAGAGAGAAAGAGAAAGGGAAAGAGAGAGACATTCACACACATAGAGACGTACACACACACACACACACACACACACACACACACACACACACACACACACACACTAAAAAAAACTCAACAAACACAGACAAAACCCAAATGATGTGCTTGTATATGTAATCACAAATAACACGGACGACACGATAGACTTTACAGATAAAATAATATGATAAAATCAATCCCAACTCGTTTGACACTATAATGTACAATAATGCGTTTCTTTGTTTCATCCTCAGCATGTCGTCATCATCTCTGTAGAAGAGCAGAAGAAATTGGTGCAGCAGGCTGAGTTACACTGCTATGAGAAAATTTACAAGGACCTTACAGAGGGAAACGAACCAAAAGGTAGGTCAAGCAAAAAGTCAGTGACTCAACGTGTTGGAAACCACTTCTATGTCTTAAAGAATGACTCTCGAAACAGCGGCCGTGGGCCACATGAGGCCGGCGAGTTCATTTTGCATGGGCCACCGTCTTGCCATCATACGGGAATGTGGGAAAGACAACTTGAAAGATGTATGTTTGTAGCTTGCTCAGGACTTGGTCACCAATTCATAACAGACCCCGTAGTTTTGCTCGATAATGCATCCCACTCTTGCTCGGCTTATATGATAAATTGTTAATTTACCTATATATGGAGTGTATTGTATTGTGTAAAACATAATTATCCGGCCCGTGCTTGACATTCTTTGAGTTATCCGGTCATTTAAAAGAAGTTTGAATAGTCCCGTAGAGGGAACATTGGTAGTAGGCATTCTTAGGGTCAACATATTTGTTTAATTAATTCATCATTTAAAGAGGAAGTTTATTCCATGGGATTTCATTGTGATTTGAGTAGTGGCTATTGAATTCCAATTACTGTCTAAGAGCCGTTTGGGTTTTTTTTTTTATTCTACGTGTTTTGTGTGGGATTTTTGTATATGTGTTTTTAAATACAATAACATAAAAGTGGACAACTCTCTTGATTTTTGAAAGAAATGATCTTTCAGGGCTCTGGTTTTTAACGTTATATAGACTCAAATATTGCACAAGTAGCTATTAAATTTCTCCAATACAATCAGGTTACTTCATCTACAGCTGTCTTTTTTCTGTTTTTCGTCCAGCTCTGTTTTTTTTGTTGAAGAATTAAGAATTTGCTAAATTATAATCGTGAAAACTAATTTTCTGTACTGAATTTGGGAATGTGCTTTTGAGATATATTATTCTTTGTTGCTATAAGTGTCTTTGTGTTAGAGAGTAATACGCTGCTGTCCATTTGTTCTCAAGTCAGTTTGCTGAACATTCTAATATTAACGTACAGCAAAAACAACACTATCCAGCTACATTCCGAGACAAGGAAAATGAATACCTTGTACCCAACTACACTGACTAAACTTTTTAATTCGATGAAATGCAATAGTGTTAGCATCAATCCAGATTCCTATTTAGCCTTGGTTTGTTAGCTCCTTCCACCTACCCCTCTCCCTGTATCTTCCAGCACTCTTGAGCCGACATACCACCCAAAAGGTTTTTATTTAAATATGTTCCTAGAATTAATTTATATTCCACTATAGTCAAGATTATCTGACCTTTCTGCTTGTGGGGGAAATAATGGACACACCTACCCCAACGAAAGGAAGCCACCAAACAATGGTGTTCACATGCGACATAAAACGTGCCCAGACATTGACCCCTGGGAGATTCCAAGTTTACTTGCAGCGCGAGTCCGATAGTAAATGAATTCCCTCTTTGAGCTCCTTAAAGGTATGTTTATAAAAAACAACAACCTCACAATGGACTATTCTAGCAAAGTGTGTCTGTTCCTGTCAAAACATTGCATTTCTTTAGAAGGGTCAGCATGTATTTAACTTGTCAGCTCTATTCTAAAATGACCTTAACGCATAGATTATTTTAGTTTCGACTTATAATGCTGAGTTATTTAGTAGAGCCTCAATTTTGCTTTATAACTCTTACATTTTATTGTATCGTGTTGACATGTGTTCGTAAAACGTGACATCCATTTTCTTTTCTTTTGGTTGCTGGTTAATCCTGTTAAACCAGGCGCATATCCTTAATTTGTTTCTGGTTTAGATTCAGAATCAATATGGGGTTAATAACCTTTCTATTATTGGTTTGAATTCTGAAAAGCCCGTCTTACCCCAAATAGTGAGCTTGACTGTCATGATATTTATCAAGTTCCCTGTTGTCTCTATGGGTACTCAAAGAAAGCCTAAAATTTATAGGGCCCATTGTCTTAAACAGAGAGGCAATACGTAATGAACAAACCATAAGATAAAAATCTAGGTATGAAAGTCTGATATGGTTTACACCTATTGAAATACTTCGAATACCCATATTATCGGCTATTAGTTTTTGAATTGTTTGAATCTCGGGCAAATCTGTATGTTTGTGGATTAACAAGGGAATTTATTTTATTGTTTTATCCACTGGCTTGTGCGTTTTGTTTTCGTTTTTTGGGGGGTTTCTTTTTGGTAAGTGTTTTACGGCGCTCGCAATTGCGTAAGGCCACATGAGCGCGCGCGACACACCAAACATTTTCAATTGTTAGGAAATTGTGAATTTTTTGCTGGATGGGGGCTGGAGCTTACTCTTATCGATTTTGGACAACCAAGGGATCTTTAACGTGAGCAACTTGCACACGGGACCTCCGAAATTTTTCGCCCTTGTCCGAGTGTGGAGAAAGGGGAGTGGCTAAAAGACGGCAGTAAGAAGGAGCCAAAGAGTAGCAGTAGGAAAGGCTACAGAAAGAGTGAGGAGCCCTGTGGAGGGGGCAAAGGGGGTGAAAGAGGGGGGGGGGAGAAAGTAGAGACGAAAGCAGACGACAGAATATTGCAAGAGAGAAGGAAAGAAGGTGAAAGGAGACAATTTTAGAGAAGAACATTTTTCCGTCGCTACCCGGGTTCGAACTCGGGACCTTTGAATGAGAGGTGAACACCTTAACCTCGAGGCCACGAGAGCCTCTTGGCTTGAGCGTATTGTTTATCTTCATGTAAGAGATTTTACATCCTGATTTGCCGACTTTATTGCATTAGCTATTTGTAACGTGTATACCTGCAAGTTCAACTTAAAAGAAACAATATTTTAAATGCCTTTATTGAAAGTGAAGAATAACTTACTTTTGGAGTCTGGAGAGAAAGAAAAAACACTCTTACGGGGTCATTCTGGCCCGGTACGTTACAAATTTGATTATTCCCCATGAGGACGTTCAAGAGTCGAATGCAATTAGGTTCCTAACTATGTCTGCCGTCCTCCCCGGAATATGCCCTAACTAAGTAATGTCTCAAGACGGGACCTAAAGCTCCGCTGTGGAAATAACTCGAGTCGCTTGGAGAACAGAGTAAATCTTATTAAAAATTGAGCCTGATAAAAAATTTATTATCTTGGGTTTTTATCTGTGTCGGTAGAAGCCCTTCCATTGTTTTATCTAGTTTGGTTTCTGTTTTGTTTTGATTTTTTTCCGGGGTGAGGGTTTGTTTGTTACTATTTTATTTGTGCATTTGTTGGAAAGGGGGGGGGGCAGGCAATGGGAAAGGGGAGGGGGCAGCTGTCTGTTGGCGCAATCGAATCTCAAGACACGATTTCTAAGTGTTGGTCCAGGCTGTAGCACACAGCTGTGCCACAAGTTAGAGTGAACAACATACTTTATCGCAGGCCTCTGGACAGTTGCAATGGCTACAGACGGTACAAAGGGTGCACAAATACCTCTAAAACTAGAAAGGAGTAATGGGTCTTACTAAAATAAGATTCATGGAGCAACAAGTCCATCGTTTTTTTCCCACTTAGATGGTTTTCACGTTTCATGCTAAACAAATATGAATTTAATATCACAGCTGATCTGCGTTGATTTACTAAATATAATATTTTAAAATTGCATCTGTTCAAATACAAGTATACTTTAACCGTGTTCTAAATTTTGAATATCGATGGTCTCAGAAAAATGTGTTAATTTCTAGCTGCCGTTTAAAAAACAAAACATAAGGAAAGACAGAAGACTGAGGAAGGGTGTGTGGGTAGGTGAGGGGGGGTATGGATGGGAGGTGAGGGGGGTATGGATGGGAGGTGAGGGGGGGTATGGATGGGAGGTGAGGGGAGGGGTATGGATGGGAGGTGAGGGGAGGTGAGGGGAGGTATGGATGGGAGGTGAGGGGAGGTATGGATGGGAGGTGAGGGGAGGGTGAGGGACGGGTTGTGTATTTTGTCGCCAAGTTCAAACATAATTTTGTCGTATTTTTCGTAGATGCTAAACAGCCAGAGATCAGAGCTTGAAAGACAGCGTGACATCACATTTATATGGAGTGTTTATGGCTAATTAACAATTGGCAAAATTAAAAACTTCAGAAGCCTGTAATTCTACGTCAATTGAAGGTAATAGCAAGGTCGAATTATTCCCCCTTGGCATCATGACACGATCCCAATGAAGAAAAAAATTGTTTTGCTGTTGTCTTTTGTTTCAGTAACGAGTGTTTTATTCTCAGTGCTCTTATTCTTTACCCCTGCTTATGTAAAAAAAAAAAAAGGACAATAAGTATTGATATTATCATTACGTTCAGTCGCAGAGAGCAAGGAATGTGCTAAGTAACCTAACTGAAATATTAAAATAGATTTGGGAAAAAGGTTCACAACCACTGGTGTGTGTGTGTGTGTGTGTGTGTATGTGTGTTCGTTTTTGTTTGTTTTCGTAAGTGTTTTTACGGCGCTCGCAACTGCATAAGGACATATGAGTGGGCGGGACACATTAAACTTTTTCAGTTGGTAGGAAATTTTGAATTTTGCCAGGGTGGCGGCCGAAGCCTACTCTAACCGATTTTAGACCACCAAGGGATCTTTAACGTGCGCAACTTGCACAGTGGCCCTCTGAGTTTTTTCGCCCTTGTCCGAGAAGGCTAGGTGTAGATCTTTCCTACCAGAAGATCACGGGTGTGGCTGAAAGACAGCAGTAAGAAGAATCCAAGGAGTAGCAGTAGAAAGGCTTTAGAAAGAATCAGGAGCCCAGAGGAAGGGGACAAAGGAGATGAGGGAGTGGGGGGCAGAAAGAGGAGACGAAAGCAGACGACAGAATATTGCTAGAAAGCAGGAAAGGAGGTGAAAGGAGACAAATTTAGAGAAGAAAATGTTTCGGTCACTACCCGGATTCAAACCCGGGACCTTTTAATGAGAGGCCAACACCTTAACCTCTAGGCCACGAGAGCCCCCCTGTGTGTGTGTGTGTGTGTGTGTGTGTGTGTGTGTGTGTGTGTGTGTGTGTGATGCAGTCGAAGCTTTATTACCGTTGTAGCTTTGCTAAAGAACTGTTGTTCGACGAGCTCCTGTATTGAAACAAAACAGTCTTCAAGCAAGTGTAATACTACATTTAAAAGACAGCAAGGTGTTATCTGGGAGAGGGAAAGTTATATAGATCTGCTTGATGATGGGTTTTGTGTCTTGATGGTCCAGCACTTTTGTACGGCAGTACTAACAGAATATTTGTTGCTTTAGAGGACAGGCAAAGAAGAGGGCTCATAGATTCATCAAGTGGAGTTGAGGTGTAGTGCTTACTATCCCTGAAATATCCTAGAGGCGTGGTTTTGATAGAAAAAAAAACCCTGGGAAATATAATATTATGTTTTTTAAAAGTGTTTTACGATGCCTCCAACTGCAAATATATTTTATCGATTATCTTCATTCATTCATTCATTCATTCATTCATTCATTCATTCATTCATTCATTCATTTATTCATTCATTCATTCATTCATTTTATATTTATTTATGATTTCAGACGCGGGGAGGGGGAGGGGTTGATGGCTGTAATAAGTAGTGTTGAAGACGCCCGCCCAAATTGTAACTACCAAAACTGAGTTTACAACGGTAAACATAGAGACAATAATTAATTACTGACTGATTACAATCGTATTTCTGTTTGAAATAATGCTGTCCCGTGCAACGTCTTAAGAGTGGACCTATAAATTAATTGTTACCGTATCCCATTAACCTGGGATCTACATAGGTTCTGTACGGGTGTGTGTGTAGGGGGGGGGGCAATGAGTTGAGGTGTCTGTGTGTGTGGGGGGGGGGGGGGGGGCATTATGTCCTTGGGTTGTAGGTTCTGATGATGCACATCTGACCTAGACAGCTGGCTCTCGAGGTAAAAGACAGGAAGGCACACAAACAAACCAGAGAAGAGAGATGAGAAAGGAAAGAAAAGTATAGATGAAAGGAAAGATGAATGAAGAAATGTTATGAGAACGATAAAGGAGACGCCTGTAAATAAATTGAATGAAACAAACAAAGAAAAGGGAGAAATAAAGGGAGAATAATAATAGGCAAACAGAGAACGAAAAATTGAAAGAGAAGGAAATAAGTAATCGAAAAATAATGATAACAATAATAATATTGATGACAATAATAAAAATGATAGTCATAATAACCATAGCGATAACAAAAATAATAACAATAATAATAATAATATGATAAAGTAATGTAATAATAATAATAACAATGATAATGATAATAATAATAATAATAATAAAAGCAATAACAGTAACAATAACAACAAGAAAAACAACAACAACAATACATATAACAATAATAATAACGATAATGATATTAATAACAATAATAATGACAAAATAGCAATGTAAATAAAAATAATAATAATAATAATAATATGACAAGAAAAAACAACAAAAACAACAATAAAAATAACAATAATAACAATAATAATAATAATATAATAATAATAATAATAATAATAATAATAATAATAATAATAATAATAATAACAATCATCATCATCATCATCATTATCATCATCATCATCATCATCATCATCATCATCATCATCATCATCATCATCATCATCATCATCATCATTAATAACAGTAACGTCGTCCACACAATCTATGTTTCTTCCAACACACACCTCAAAGATAAAAAGTGACAAAATGTGACGTTCTGAAAGCATTGTTGTTATCATAATAATAATATCTTGTTTCCAGTAATATCTGCTGTTATCCTAATGATTTTGTTTCTTTTGGCAGTTGCGTGGCCATTGATCATAATATCGTTATTTGCGGTTGTTCCTTACCCGAATATCTTCCCAGCATTCCTGAAACAAGCGTAGTTCTATATAATAATATTTACCTGTTAAAACGGCGAACTTGTGTAGTGTACCTTATTGCAAATGAAAATGACCAAATGTTCTTAAAGTAAATAGGTTATACGCTGTGAAGTAATAAACATTAAATAACTTTTCGTCAAAGCCGATCTATGAAATTGTAGACGAACCTAATGGAAATCTGTTGGAGTCAAAAAGCTTTCAATTATAGAAGAATAATTTTATTTATTTTCATTGGATAGTTGTTAGTCTGAGAATATTTTTTTGAAGTTTTACTGATACGCAAAGTTGGGTTAATAACTTTTATGTAGATAGGTCCACATGAAATTGATTTTACAGCTGAAAACACGACGTTTATATGTATATGTATATATATATATATATATATATATATATATATATATATATATATATATATATATATATCTCTCTAAGTTCATAACATGAAATCCTCTTGCCGTCTAATGCCCATTTATCAGGGACACGATTTGCATTGTTCTTTTTATTATGTTGTTGTTGTTACTGCTTGTCTGTTTGTTTGTTTTGTTTATTTCTAGTTAAACTTCACAGTGTTTGTTAAACCGCAAAGAATAGCTAGATAAATAAACTTGGTTTATTAAGAATAGGAATAACATCTATTTTTCTATAAAGTTGAAATGAAAAAGACCCCACCCCCTTGGAATTATTATGAAACTGTAAAACTCAGCGGTATTTTCAGAAATGGGTCTTCTTCCAAAATGACACTATTGAGGACTTACGGTCACTGGCCTGTGTAAGCAACTCCATCATCGTACATGTACTAATCATTTTTTTAGATACTACCTAATATGTGGCTCTCTTGCTTTGTTTGCATTCATTTTCTAAATATTTTTTTTAACCCCAAGAGCTGGGGACAGGCTCTCGACTTTCTCATGAGCTCCAGAGTGTCTATTTTCCTCTCGTTCTAATTGGATCCATGAACTGATCACGAAAAGCAAATCTCCTATGTTCCAATCCCCCCCTCCCCTCCTCTCCTTCTATCCCCGTCACAGTAATCTGCCCACACTACATTATGCTTTGTTTTTTTTTAATGGAATCTCGAGACACAAACATGTCCTTAAATGTACCTTCTGTTTTCTTTTCCGTCTACATGTAAGCTGGAAGTTCGCTCTATTAGTCTTTTAATATGTCGATCTACTGAGGGCTTTTTTTCTTTTGAATTTTTCTCTTGTTTGTACGAATATCTAGGTCTGGTTGTTTATAATTATCCTTCATCATCCTCTCTCTCTCTCTCTCTCTCTCTCTCTATATATATATATATATATATATATATATATATATATATATATATATATATATATATATATAATTTTTTATTTATATATTTTTTTTAAAAATAATTTATTTATTTATCTGTCTATCTGCGTAGCTATCTAGGCTCTATATTTCAGTCTGCCTGCCTGTCTGTCTGTCTGTCTATATGTATGCCTTTCTCTCTCCCCCTCTTTTTATCTCTCTCATTTTCCCCTCCCCTGCCCCGCCCTCTCTCTCTCTCTCTCTCTCTCTCTCTCTCTCTCTCTCTCTCTCTCTCTCTCTCTCTCTCTCTCTCTCTCCCCCTTTGTCTGTCTCTCTCTGTCCCTCTACCACTTCCTCTATGACTCTCACTCATGTCCGTCTCCCTCCCTTCCTCCTTCAGTTCTGTAGGTTCTTTAATCTTCGTATGCTTCCGTGTAATACAAGTATTGACTTAAAAGCTATTGTACGCTTCTTGGGGAAAGTGGACAAAAGAAAGGTCTGGAATAGGGATCTAAGATATCACTGAAAACCCCGTTCACCCCCCCCCCCCCACGAAACAAATAGTAATATAAAAAAATAACAGTACAAACCCAACGCTCACTCGTGTTCCTTTTGACATTAAAAACCAACCAAGTATACTGTATTGAAATTGAATGTATATGTAGTTGGAGGCTAGCCGGTCAGCATGCTGACCCTTTTTTTCTCGGTAACAACCAGGAAGGAGAGATGTTTTGCCTCCGAACTGAACAGAACTAGGAAAAACGAGACTTCTGTTTGAAATTGATCAAATATAATAGAAATGTATTTATCTTGATATATAAGTAGAATGAAAAAATGAATATGACCACAATTTGACGGAGTGGCTTCTAGGGCATGGTTACAATTTTCAGTACCGATTTGGGGGGGGGGGGGGGTGTATAGTTATATAACTGACGAACACAAATACTGGAACAGAGAGAAACTCGGTTTTTGTTCTCAGCTTTATTAGATCACTTGTGTGTTGGTGTATCCCTCTTCACTTAGTTAATCCACATTGGTACTCAAAATGAAACGTATCGCCGACGTCGCGGTGTACCGTTTTGGTTATCAACTCCTTCAGGCAGGAGATGTAAGTTCAATTCCCGCCTGGGGAAGCTTATTTCAGGGAGTGTTTTCATCTTTTTCTTTGGATACCGTATCTCCCAAAGCCCACCTTGGCCCTGCCAAACAGAAACAATGCAGCCTATCTCCTAAATAATCTACTTAACATCAATGGCACCGAAAAGTATCCATAACAAAAAGCCATTAAAAAACAAAGTCGGTAAAGATGTTTCTAGTTTAACAAAAGATTGCATTTAGGGAATGCCTAACCCATGCCTGCAGTACAGACCAGGTTGTGAGATTCGAATAAACAAAATAACATTCCAGCATGGAAGCAAAGATGAGCGACTGCTTAATGGTGCGTGAGACATGGGAAACAACGTTATGAACTGCTTTTCGTTTCGACTATTTATTGTCCACCCCCTCTCTGAAGTCTGGCTTAATTTTTATATTCAACTAGTGTTTCAGGAAAGGACTAGATACCCCAGATACCATAAGGGACACTGTTTTCCTTTGTTATTTAATTAATACGCTTTTTTTCAAAATCGATAAGACTGTTGACAGATGACCACCGCAAAAGAGGAAGTTGTGTCTCATGCCTTCATTTCGAATAAGCGATTAAAGGTGAATTGAATTGATTAATCTCCCGATCGGCACATCGTATCAAGTGGTGCAACCAAGTCATTATTACAGCTATCCCAGTCTGTGGATAAGACTAAGAGGTACGAACCAAAAGACGAACAAACGCCTGGAAAAATCACCCAGCACTAATTGTAATCAATATGGCTCGAGGCGAGCAAAAACAGGTGTACAAAACTTTAACATCTGAGGTAACTTGACAGCTTCCCTCGAAGTATTTTAAGTCTCGTAATTTTTCGATGACAACTTTGGACTGCACGCGCCGATTAAATCGAAACCGTTACATGCACATATGCACAATAGTAGACATTATTCATGCATGATAGAAGTCATGAAATGTCAATTATAGATTAATCTTCTCCTTCAACTCCCCCCCACCTCCAATCCAGATGACCATTGTAATGCCACATGGGATGGTCTCATGTGCTGGTCCTCGACGCCCGCTGGACAAACGGCTGAGCAGAAATGTCCAGCATATGTCGACAACTTCTACAGGCATGGTAAGTCGGAAATGTATTTTTTAAATAAGATAGCATTTGAATTTAATGCTTCATCCGATCCTATGAATCGTGAAGGTTATACAGCTTCACTATAGTTTCCTTTGATTAGCTACATTACTTTATTGTAATGTCTATTGAGGCAGCTGAAAAATCCCTCTCACAAGGGAGAGAGAACCGTTTTATTATGACATCCCAAGACCTGCTTTTTCTCTTATTGCCATCTCTCCCCCTACACTTCAACTTTCGCTTCTTTCTCTCTCTCTCTCTCTCTCTCTCTCTCTCTCTCTCTCTCTCTCTCTCTCTCTCTCTCTCTCTCTCTCTCTCTCTCATCTATCTATCTATTTATCTGTCTGTCTCTGTCTATATGTATGCTTTCTCTCTCACCCCTCTTTCTATCTCTTTCTCTCTCTCCCACTCACACATACACACACAAACGCACATACACACACACACACACACACACACACACACACACACACACACACACACACACACACACACACACACATACCACACACAAACACACACACATACAAAACAGCCTTCATTAGTTCGAATTTAACCAAACAAACATTGCATGTGACTTTGCTCAGATATGTTCTCAACACCACAAAGCTCTGCCCCCGCCCCCCACCCCCACCCCGGCCCCATATGTTCATACCCGTATTTCTAATTTTGAAAATTAGGTGTACTTACAGATTAATATCGTTACAACGTGGAATTTTGCAAATTATGTAAGATTAAGGATTTCATTTCTGGCAAATCGAGTCTTTGAAAAACATCATATTCATTTAAGGCAATTTCCTGTGTTCGCCATGCTGCACGAAAGTTACAGAGAGAGAGAGAGAGGGGGGGGGGGAGAGAGAAAGAGCGAGAGGGATAGAGAGAGAGAGTGAGGGGGGGTATATAGAAAGAGAGGAGAAAAGAAGAAGAAGAAGAAGAAGAAGAAGAAGAAGAAGAAGAAGAAGAAGAAGAAGAAGAAGAAGAAGAACAAGAAGAAGAACAAGAAGAACAAGAAGAAGAAGAAGAAGAAGAAGAAGAAGAAGAAGAAGAAGAAGAAGAAGAAGAAGAAGAAGAAGAAGAAGAAGAAGAAGAAGAAAAAGTGGGTTCACGCGTTCTTCCAATTTTTAATACTTCCAAGTCGAAGAAGAAATTGAAATGAATGGTACCGAGAAGTTGGTTTCACTTTCTTCGTGTGACCTGGAAGTACCGACAACAAATAATTATGTTTTGGCGTGAGAAGCAAAGTCGAATGACAATATTTTCTTTCCTATTTCAGCTTTCACAGTATCTCATTTCACTTTTTTTTTTGTATTTTGTAACGCCTTTTCAACACGAGGAAATTACGTATGGGATCTAAAAAGATGAACCTGGAAAAACAAAATGAAAATGCCTGTTGGAAGACAGAAAGGCTAACTAAATTTCAAGGAACCCCCCCCCCCCCTTCCCACAACCCCTTTCCCAAATAACTCGTTTCCACACCACAATCTCCAGCCATTCCCTTTCATTTTTCATAAGGCGTTTGTAATCAGATTTCTGTCTGCAAACCCCAGAATCTAAATAATTCTGGAAGCGCTGATCTTTCTGTCCTACCTTGGAAAAAAGACGCACTCTTTCTTTAGACCTCAAAACATAAACGATGGTAGCATTATTGGTGTTCCTAGCACTATTTTATTTGAGCTTCTAAATTAATTCATAAAAATACAGGTTTCTGTATTTAGAGACAGTGTGTTGAACATCGAATTATGCATGATATACACTTTTATGAACATGGCCAATAACTCGCTGGTGTCTATGTTGTAGCAGTTAGGCGCTTCAAGGTCGACTGTTGAAGGTGTGATTGGTGTTTTTATATTATTACGTATCTCCATTTGTTTCTACGGATCCTGAGACGTTGTATCCGTCTTAGCAAGTGTTGGCCCTGACAGGCAGGGTAAAAAAGCTCATCTTCGTAAAGATCTAAATTGTGCAGATATGGGTCAAAAAGATCTACAATTATACCGTATATTGCTGTTATGCGCTCTTCTACATGCTGGTGTAATTCGTTGACATCATTCCAGAAACTAAACTTTTATGTTTGCTTTTTTCTCTCAGTTGATACGTTTTGAATTCGGCGTCTACGGCATAAAGGTTATTAACTATTATTATGTTGTTCACCGTTACATGTAACCGATTCACATTGGACACTAGTGTGGGAAAGTTATTTCATCCAGTATCTTCGCCTCAGGTTTCGAGGGGGGGGGTTGTTTTTTTGTGTTTGTTTTGTTTGTTTTTGTTTTTGTTTTGTTTGTTTTTGTGTTTGTTTTGTTTGTTTTGTTTTTGTTTTAGTAGAGGTTTTTGAAAACAAAACGTACGATCAATTTCGTCATACGTTTACAAATAATAAGGTGTGTGCTTATGTTATTTGCAAGACATCATGAACATATTAACAATTCCCGTCTTTAGACCGAACAAAACAACAAAAATGAAACAACCACCCTACTTCAGCCTTATCTCCCTGTTTACTTTAATAGCTTATGACGGGCTACCAAGGATGGCTTGTTGTTGTGAATAAATAATCAATATTCTCATTACTGTGTTTCCCTGTATCTCACCCTTTACAGCCACGGCCACCCGAAAGTGCTTGGACAGCGGTCAGTGGTTTTTCAACTCTGAGCTCAACGCAACGTGGAGTAACTATACAAGTTGCAAAATCACGGATTCGTACGGAGCTGG